>NC_136261.1:140157667-140195167 GCF_964187855.1 Myxine glutinosa
GGTTTGCTCTGTTATTGAAGTGTGCGGCGTCACCATGCCGGGATCAAAAGAGCTCTCCGAGGCCTTCAGAAAGAAGGATATAGATGCCTACGAGTCTGGGAAGGGATTTAAAAAGATATCCAAACAATTTGAAATCAATCATTCGACTGTCCGGAAGATCATCTACGAGTGAAGAAGATTCCAAACAACTGCCAACTTGTTCAGGCCAGGCTGTCCCAGCAAGTTCAGCCTGAGAGCAGACCGCAAGATGCTGAAAGAAGTCTCTCAGAATCCCCAGAATGTCATCACGGGACCTACAGGTAGCTCTTGCCACTGTTGATGTCAAAGTGCACGAGTCTCCCATTAGAAAGAGGCTGCACAAATTTGATCTCCATGGGAGGTGTGCCAGGAGGAAACCTTTGCTGTCCAGAAAGAACATCAGGGCAAGACTAAAGTTTGCCAATGAACATCTAGGCAAAGACCAGCACTTCTGGACCAATGTGCTCTGGACAGATGAGTGAAAGGTGGAGCTATTTGGCCACAGTACCAGAAGACATGTTTGGCAAAAACCAAAGACAGCATTTGACCACAAGAACCTGATACCAACTGTAAAGCATGGCGGTGGAAATATTATGGTTTGGGGCAGCTTTGCTGCATCAGGGCCTGGGCGGCTCACCATCATAGAATCCACTATGATTTCTTCATTGTACCAGTGGGTGCTTGAGGATAATGTGAGGCCATCTGCCGGAAAGTAGAAGCTCAACCGAAGGTGGACCTTGCAACATGACAATGACCCTAAACATACCCGTAAATCCACCAAGGAATGCCTGAAAAGAAAGAAATGGAGGGTTCTGGAATGGCCAAGTTAAAGCCCGGATCTAAATCCCATCGAGATGTTGTGGGGGGATTTGAAACGAGCTGTGCATGCAAGAAACCCCTCAAACATCGCACAGCTGAAAGAATTCTGCATGGAGGAGTCGGAAAAAATTTCTCCCAGTCGATGTCAGAGACTGGTAGACAGTTATAAGAAACGCCTACTTGAGGTTGTTTCTGCCAAAGGGGGCAATACCACCTATTAGAGCCAAGGGTGTACTTACTTTTTCCACATGCGAAATTTGCATTTATGTTTAATTAAATTATACAATGGACTACAAAATGTAAATGTTTCATGATATTTGTTATATTATATCACCTTTATCTATCAATATTGTTGAAATGAAGATAAAATAGCTGTATGTTGAAATATGTTGAAAAAGTCAAAACTTTACATGGGGTGTACTTACTTTTTCACGTGACTGTGTGTGTGTGTATATATATATATATATATATATATATATATATATATATATATATATATATATATATATATATATATATATATATATATATATACACACAATTATACACTACTGGTCAAAAGTTTTAGAGCACCTCAATTTTTCCAGTTTTTATTGAAATTTACGCAGTTTAATGTCCAGTGAATAACCTGAAATGGTACAAAGGTAAGCAGTAAATTGCTCGAGGTAAAAAAAAAGAAGTTTAGGTTAGCAAAAACGGGAAAGTAATGTAAATTGCACAGTTATATTCTAAAAAAAGGCCTTCTTCAGGGAACAAGTAATGGGTTAACAACTTTCAGCTGTTCTGCAGCAATGTAAGTGAATTAAGCCTTGAAAGTTGATGCAAACAATTCCTGCAGGCATCCCAACCTCTGCTGATCACTTGATTACAAACCCCCTGTCTGTATAAAGCAGTATTGGAAGCATTATTTTGACAATATTGCACTGCAGGAAGTAGTATATTGGAAACTGGAGGAAACTCTGAGAGGCAGAGGTCTGGCAGACCCAAAGCCACAACAGAATCAGAAGACAAGTTTCTGAGAGTCAACAGCTTGCGTGATAGGCGGCTCACAGGACAACAGCTTCAAGCACAGGTTAACACTGGTCGAGGTAAGCAAGTCTCAGTTTCAACTGTGAAGAGAAGACTTCGAGCTGCAGGTTTGACAGGTTGAGTGGCAGTAAGAAAGCCATTGCTAAGATGGCAAAATAAGAAAAAGAGGCCTGCCTGGGCCATGAAGCACCGCCAGTGGACTACTGAAGACTGGAAGAAGGTCTTATGGACCGATGAATCAATATTTAAAATCTTTGGTTCATCACGCAAGGTTTTTGTACGCCGTCGAGTCAGCGAAAGGATAGTTCCTCAGTGTGTGACACCAACTGTCAAACATGGAGAAGGAAGCGTGATGGTCTGGGGCTTTTTTGTTGGAGCCAGAGTCGGCGACTTTCACAGAGTGACTGGCACCCTGAACCAAAAGGGCTTACACAGCATTTTGCAGCGCCATGCAATACCCTCTTGTATACGCCCAGTTGCTCAGGGGGTTCATCCTACAGCAAGATAATGACCCTAAATACACCTCCAGGCTATGTCAAAACTACCTTCGAGGAAAAGAACAAGACGGTAGGCTTCAAATCATGGAATGACCAGCACAGTCTCCAGACTTAAACCCCATCGAGCTGGTTTGGGATGAACTGGACAGAAGGGTGAAAGCAAAGCAACCTACAAGTGCAACACATTTGTGGGAACTTCTGCAAGTGTTGGGAAGAACTTCCCGAACAATATTGGATTTCCATTGTAGAAACAATGCCACGAGTGTGTTCGACGGTTATATCTGCAAAAGGTGGCTACTTTGCAGTCAAAAATTTAAATTAAATTTTGTTAAACAAAATGATTCTATGATTTCTTTTTTTATCTCCAATTGTTTATTTGTTCTATGCTTAATTTCAGAGTACATTGAGACATTAAACTGCGTAAATTTTAATAAAAACTGGAAAAATTGAGGTGTTCTAAAACTTTTGACCGGTAGTGTATATGTGGCTCATATTCATATTTATCGTCATTTTCGGTGATTTAAACTTTCACCATGACAATTGGCTGGGTGTTGGTACCTCTTCAACCAGCCATGCCATTGCAGCAAAGAACTTCGTAACTCCAGCAGGCTCACCCAATCATTGAACCTTCTGACCAGGATTTCTCCCAATGGCACATCCTCACTTCTGGACTTGGTAATGACAAAGTTTCTTGCTAATGTCTCATGTTCCTTTTCTGCTCCAACGGGATTATCTGATATGTGCTGTTGAGAGTTAACCTATCTCTGGCTACTGTCCAGAGAGATCATGGAGAGAGCAGCAAATGCACTTAATGAGGTGGCAAGGTGGGGGTTAACGACGAGCGTGCTAAAATGACCATGGGCTTGACAAATGAGTTAATGACTGGTTTACTTCATGGTTCTTGGTATGCTGTTTTATGAGGTTGAGACATGGACGCATAAGAGAGAATTTTTTGTAAGGTTGAGGCCTTTCACAACAGATGTCTCCATAGCATATTACATATCAATGAGGCTCAACAGTGGACAGGACATATTAATAATGTACAAGTTGGGAGAAAGTTTGGGATGGAGGAGTCACCAGAGGGTAATATAACAACCAGAAGACTACCTTGGTGAGGTGATCTTCATAAAATGGAAGACAAATACATCTCCAAGCTCTTATATGGATGTTTGCCAGAACACAACCCAGAACATGGAACCAAGCTGATATGGAGAGACAAAGTCAACCAAGACCTGAATAAGTTTGATGTTGTTGAAGGCAGCTGGTTACATAGTTCAGGAAAGAGGTTCTTGTTGAACTCAATGCAAAAGGAGTTAGATGCCTGTACCAAAAGGAGAGTGGAGAACAGAGCTAAATGCATTGCTTCTGTCCTCGCGGTTGCCAGACAAGAACTGATAACAAGTGCCATTGCCAATTTTGTGTGATACATGCCAGTGGTCCTTTAAAAGGAGGTAATTTTTTGCAGGGCAAAAATACCTGATGTCTCTGATGTGGTGGGAGCATCCCTGAAGATAAGCTTATCAACGAGCACATTCTGCCACTTAATGGTAGAAAGGTATCATCCATAAGACGGCAGTCTTACAATATGTACAGTACTGTGGGGAAAAGTCTTCGGCCACCTTGAAAATATCATTTTTATTGTCACATTGGCATATTTTGATTAAATAAAAGCTGTTACAATGATCATGTTATATCAAAAACAAAAACGGAACTGTATTTTACAATATGAATGCATGAAATTCCAATACACCGTTTTCATCCAAAACAGCAGATATTTGTTACCTCCGCCACCAAGGTGGATGGAGGTTATGTTTTCAGCTCTGTCTGTCAGTTTGTCCGTTTGTAAAGAAGATATCTCAAAGAGTTGTGGACGGATTCAGACGAAATTTGGCAGAGATGTAGCGTATGTGACAAGGACGAAATTATTCGATTTTGGTGAAGATCCGGATTCGGATAATAGAATTTTAAAAGTGATTCTTCACCATTGGGAGATAGGGCAAAAACGATAAATAGCAGGATATCTCAAAAAGTTGTGGACGGATTTGGACGAAACTTGGTGGACCGGTTGGGTGTCTGACAAGGACAAACAGATTAGATTTTGGTGAAGATCTGAATATGGATTCGGATATGAGAATTATTTAGTTTTTGAAGCGATGCTTCACCATTGGGAGATAGGGCTAAAACCAACATACAGTATAGCAGGATATCTCAAAAAGTTATGGATGTATTTGGACGAAACTTGTTGGACAAGTTGTGTGTGTGACAAGGAAGAATCAATTCAATTTTGATGAAGATCTGGATCTAGCTGGTATAATTTTTTAAGTGATTCTTCACCATTGAGTGTTATGGCCAAAATGATATATAGCAGGATATCTCAAAACGTTGCGGACGGATTTGGACGAAACTTAGTGGAGAGGTTGTTTGTGTGAAAATTACTAATCGTTTCAATTTTGGTGAAGATCTGATTATGGATTCGGCTTCAATAATTATTTAATTTTAAAGTGATTCTTCACCATTGAGAGATCGGGTGAAAAGCGATATATAACATGATATTTAAAAAAGTTATGGACGAGTTATGAATAAACTTGGTGGATGAGTTGGTTAGGTGACAAGAACAAGCTGATTAGATTTTGGTTCAGGTCCGAATCCAGATCCGGCCTATCAGTGGGATACAAAAGTAAACTGTTCACCAGGTGGAGGTATGCTCTCAACTAAATGCCGTTCTAGTTTTGGAATGCTTTCCTGCAATTTCTGGACAAATTATATTGGGAAATTGCTTCATACATTCTGCACTGTTTCCCATAGTTAAATCTTTTGATTTTGCTTGTTTTTCGTTTTTATTCCTGCTCAAAGAATCTAAAACTCTTAGACCACCACATTTTTGTTCACCCCCCCCCCCCCCCATCCCCCTTACCACTCATCTACAAGGTCAGAGATGGCGACATAAAAATGGTCCATGTATTTTTGTTTTTGTGTATGCAATATTTCAAAAACTGTTCAAAATTTAGCTTTAATATTGTAGATATCCATTCCTCATGACATTATCTCAACCTGTTTAGATCACAGCTGAAATTGGCTGAATTATGTTGCCATGCCAACCATATAAGTTATTATATTTTCCCATATTTCAAAAACTGTTCAAAATTTAGCTTTCATATTGCAGAAATCTATTCCTCATACCATCTAAAAGGTGGGGGACCTAGCCTATCAGCTCATTGTTTACTTTTCCTTTTTAAAATATCTAATAGAAAAGTTTTTTTTAATAATAAGTGTTGATTCGAGAATTATTTAGGCATACAATGTTAATAATATTTGTGTCATTTAGTTAATTTAATATTGTCATTTAATAGTGTGTCATTTAATAAGGCATTATTTTGTCGAAGGATATAATAGATGCAGCAGGCAAGGACGTGAAAGCAAAATGACTGCGTACATGCATTTGGTCCAAAATTGGGAAAAACAGAAGATCATATTAATTTCCATGGTAAGGAGTATTCCATAACAATAAGGTTACTTAGCAAGGCCTTGGAATAAGAACACTCCACCAGAGACCACAATGGAAGACAAATACATCTCCAAGCTCTTATATGATTTTTTGTGTTGGACAGGTTGTGTGTGTGACAAGGAAGTGAAGCCCATTAGTTAGGTCAATGGTGACAGAATTAACAATGGCATGGATTGGTTAATTACGACTAAATGTGCTTGGTGTAGCGAGTGAGGTATAAAAGGCAACGGGCAGAGTGCAGGCGAGGGCCAGAGCTGTCAGTGAGATGAGAAGTTAGAGTTTTGAGAGGTTCACCTGTGTGAATCAGAGGTTGGTCATGGAGCTCGACAGAGGGGTGTATCGATTTATGCAATAATGTAAAACATGGGGCAGCCATGTAAAAAATAATTTCCGTTTGATTTTTGTCATTCAAAAGGCAGAAAATTTGATGGATATTTGTCAAACTTAGTGTGACCAATGTTAAAGCAAATGTCTATGACAAAAATATTGTCAATGACGAATCTATAGATCAGCTTTACCTGCAACTTCCAATATCCTGTGTCTTGCAATGTCGTAGAAAGGATGGCTAAGGTCCAGAGTTGAGTTGTATGGAGCTGCATCACAAACTTTTCCAGCCTCATTGCCAATAGAATTGGTGGCCAATGAAGTATTTCCTTCTTTTGCTGGAAGGCACAACGATCTCAAATGTCAACAATGTTTTGTGTCATTCATCATTATTGCCTCTTCTATGCAAAACTACAGGATATGAGAAAAGATAGCTTAATTTTAATCTCTAAACAGATAATTAAACAAAGTAGCTGCGATTTAAAATTGTTAGGTTTGTAATCTTTGCTCAACTAGTGATTGCCTTTGAAAGTTTGGTTCCTATCAGTCACAAAAGTAAATACTTTCACATTATATCCAGTGGAATACCTTGATGAGCAAAGCAACTGAAATTGTAATGGATCCTTTGAAGAAAATCTTTAAACAAAGCTGTAATTTGTGTATTTTCATACAGTGGTAGTTTTGTTACAACCTCATCCACTCATCTTGTCTGTCCATCTTCTTCTTGGCCTTCCTCTTGCTGTTCTCCCATCAATCTCACCCGTCAGTAATCGGTGTTGTTTTTTTGTCGGTTCAAGTGACCTACAATGCAGCCAAAATACTTTGACTGTCTCTACTATCGTGCATGTAATATTTCTTGCTACACCTGCCAATGGATGTACTTGATCATTGCAATTCCATTTCCTTCGAACCAACTCTCATCATTCTCCTTGCATCCACACTTCAAAAAATCCCAGGTATGTTGACACAGCTTTTAAAATAGTCCAGGTTTCCATCTCATTTAGCACAATTGACCATATGTAGCACTTGGAAATTCTGAATAGAGTTGCTATGCTCATTTTTCTGTTGCTTAGAAGTCTTTACGTGTTGTTAAAAGCTGATCTGGACATCTTGATTCTTCTCTCTATTTCTGCATCACATCTACAATCATCAATAAGAATTATGCTCGATGTGTGCAAAATAAAAATAAACGTCTGAAATCAGGCTGGTTGAAAAGAGGAAAGACAACATCAGCAACAATTCTGCCAAATATTTCCTGTATTCTTTAACCATTCTGCCAGTTTGACATAGAGCATCATCTCAAATCAAAATTAAGACTAGGCAAACAGCAAAAACTCTCATCAAAGTGCCTGGTTGGAAGTTAGTTGGTAAAATTCGTTTAACTAGAGAATGTCACATATTATAGTCCCTCCGAAAAAAAAGTGGCGCTTGTGGAAAGATTGAAACGGCTTTTGGATCGTTCTGTTAGAACTTGGAGTTTCTTCCCATGATGTTCTTGACCAAGAGATCGCCGAGTCAAATGAAAAGAAGTTCTTCAATTTCTGGCTCGGAACGTTGAAAATCTGTCCGTCTATCAAAGTTACATGCATTATCAGGTGCAGCGGAGACTGGTGCTGAGATACCGACACTCGACACGTCTCATCAGACTTTGAGGTCAAATGATCAATGTTTCCAGTTTATCCCTAACAGCAGCAGATATAGTCATGTAGTGTTATCGACTTTGGGTCATGGCCACATCTTCAAACGCATGTAGAAACAGCATAATTTACATCTACAGGTATTCCATAGGCTACAATGGATGCCTTTTTTTGCATTTCCCATCTTTGCTTCCAACAACGTAAATTTTAAGAAACGTTGCTGATCAACAAATTTAGGAGTTCAGGTAGCTTCAGAGAATTGATGTCCACCCAACAGGAATCCAAACTGTTCATGGGGCTTTTTCGCTCTTAAGAATAGTATTCCAGAGTACAGTTAGAGTCCATCCTCATGTTTGTATGGTTGTTTCTCCTGCTACCACCACGTCATAGCACGTGCTCCAAAGTAGTCAAGAGGGAAAGCTTTTATTGCCATAAAGAGTGACACGCACTATTCACATAAGCAGCACTTATGTCATTGCAATGCATATTCATAAAGCGACAGGTAGCATGCACTCATCCACCAACCTACTCTTTGGTAAACTTACCAAACCTTTCCAAAACTCCTGCCCACTTTTTAATAATGCAACATTTTGACATTTACACTTCATCACACATCCATCCGCTGCAAGTACCAGGGTCCAGTACTGCATCAGGCTCATCTGAAGATACGAGATCATGTTTGTCCTCCGTTGACAATTCTTCATCCTCTCCCAAATCCACCCACGTGAGTTCCGCCATGTTTCCGTCCCACCCTATAACCGGTTCTGTCCGCTGTGCAGCCCCAGGACCTGAGAGCTGAAGGGGGTGCAGCTGCAAGGCAGTGATAAAGGATGGATCATCAGTCTTAGCTATTCACCTTTACATTTCAATCATATATTAGTATCCATTTTTGAAAAATTTATTATTAATATAGCATTTGCAACTACAATCATCCAAAAGGCATTTATTTAATTTTTTCCATTTACTTGCACAATTAATAGAGATTGGAGGCAAGATGCCTCCTCCTGATGCAGTTCTTATAAAATTGTTTCATAGAACAACACCATCATTAAGCAATTATTTTACACCTTCGCAATTACATCAATAAATAAATCTTGCCAATAAAAACATGATTTAAGTCAACATTGGAGATTAATTGCCTCAATATGCAAATGATCATTCGAAATGCTGTTTACATATTAATTAAGTCTGCAGGGACTCAATAAAAGTTGATCACAACCTTCGTACACTGGTTTTGATAAATACACCGGACACAGAACACTCGCACGAGTCAAGGAACAATGACCGGCACCATTACCTTAGGAACAGGATCTCAAAGGAGGAAAAAGAATCACAGCCACATCAAATACTGGAGCACCAAACGCCAACGGAATGGTGCTTTTATCACGCAGTGTCTTGTCTGGTTCGTTGGCACTCGTTACGCACTCTTCTGACTGAGCCAACTCGCCCACTTTCGTACAACGATGTCATACCTGCTCCGGGAAACTTACCCGCGCTTACGGTGCCACACCTGTCTATCCACAAATATGGACATCCTCCCGCCCCCGCCCCTCTCGTGATGACGCCCTCTGCTGGGATGTGCGCCGATTCATATTATTATTATTATTATGACTGGCGGCAAAACTGCTTGTTTCATATTTGTTGGATAAAATCAATGACCGAGTAACATCTGCTTTAAGCTGTGTACACGGGGAAGGAATATGCGTTAATTAGCCATATATTATCACATATAATATAATATTGGGGCTTTGAGCACACCTTTAAATTTAATTGGTGAAACGTCTTTTATACTGGCAAAGGTAACAGAGTTTTGAAATTGGTATTGTGAGGTTAATTAATGTTTGTGAGATATAGACATGTTTAACTTGCTCTCATAAGTGTTAAACAACGCGTGATGTAAATATTTTTTTTAAACCGACGCACTAACTATTTTTTCAACCAGAATGAAAGCTTATACACCGCCTTTTAACCTTTCGCTCGCCACAATCAATAACCATAATTATATGAAAGCTAATGTGCTGCACATGATTAGATGAAGATACTAAAGACAATAATTTAAAAAAAATGTTGATATTAAAATTAATTAATACGTGAACCGTGTTCGATATGGAAACTTTTTTGGTCCTTCAGCAGGTCACAGAGAGGTGGATGGCCCGTGCCTGGTTTTGTTCGTGACCTCTGTGCATTAAATGATAATAATAATAAACTGCAATTTTGGGTAATTGTTGCTGCATTTTTCGAGCAATTCTGCTGAATTTCTCTAATATACGGTATTATAACCAGAGTGCTCTGGAATTCCAACATTCCCTGAACTTGCTGATTTGACTTAGTAACGCGTAGCAATCGGAGCAGTGACGAGCGCACATTATTGGCGGTTGCGTACGCGTCCTCTGGCCTCGATTTAAGCAAGTCACGTGGTCCGATAATTGCATTTCTTTCTGGTGTTGTTTAAGCCGGATATTGCGTCATGAATACGCCTCACTTAAAGCTGGTTTTCTGCGAACGTTTCCCAACTTGGTGGATATTAAAGATTTTAAGCGTTTATCGGGTGCTCCAGCGAACACTGCCATGGCTGAAGTTGATTCGCTTTGCGCACAGCGTGGATAACTCACAATCCCCATTTGTTGATTCGCGCTTTGCCATTTAACACAAATGATTTAACATGAGACACGTATGTATGTATGTGCGATGAATTTTTCCTCACACGGTGTTTTGACTGGTTAGCGCTTCACAAACTTGTTCACATTAACAACATTAACGGGGGTTTGAAGGTTCTTTATTTTCTGGCCTCCACTCACAGTCCGCCTTTCTCGCCTCAGACGGGCCCTTCGTGCTCGACAAGCGAGTTCCTCTCCAAAGCGTGAACGTCGCGACCAAACGCCGTTTACATCGTAACTGACGACGTGATTTTTTTTTCCCTCCGGGTTGCTTTGTCTCCACGAGGTGAGCTCGTTAGGGTTTCTCGCCCTGTTTCGCCTCGGCTCACCCCCACGGCCCTCCTGACCTCGGCGGCTGTCGCTTTGCTTGTCTCGGGACTCGGACGTCCATGTCGTCGTTTTGTGGTGACGTTCGCTCGTTTGGGTGTCGCGCCGCTACGAATGTCCGCTTGATGTAAGTACGTGTTTGATTCGTGATTGTCGGATTTTCCGTGAGAAACATATCGGGCCTAGTCCGTGCGCGACTCGACTAGTTCTCCAACGCGCCTCGACGCTCGGCCTTCCGTCCCTTTTTTTAGGAAACCCGCTGTTTTCATTCCGTCGCTTTCATATCAGCGGTTTGTTTTATGGATCGAAATTGTTCGTTTTGTCATTAGTAACGGGAACGGCATTCGGTAGAGCGCAAACCTCCGCTTGGTGAACAGTTTGTGTTTTGTATCCCACTGATGGTGATACTGATACTGATAGGCCGGATCTTCATTCGGACGGTCGGACCTGAACCAAAATCTAATGGCTTGTTCTCGTCACCAAACCAACTCATCCCCAAAGTTTAGTCATAACTCGTCCACAACTTTTTAAAATATCATGTTATTAAATATCGCTTTTCGCCCGATCTCTCGATGTTGAAGAATCACTTTAAAAAATTTTTTTTCTTCTCATATCCGAATCCATATTCAGATCTTCACCAAAATCGAATCCATTAGTCCTTGTCACACACTAACCGGTCCACCAAGTTTCGTCCAAATCCGTCCACAACTTTTGGAGATATTTTGCTTTGATATTTTTTGATATCAATTTTTTTTGACTTGATATTTGAAATAAATAAAAAACTTGATATTTTTGAGATATGTATAGTTTTTGGCCCGATCTCCCAATGGTGAAGAATCACTTTAATAATTCTAGTAGCCAGATCCGAATCCGGATCTTCACCAAAATCTAATCATTTCGTCCCCGGCACATACACTGTTGCCTCAGACGTACTAGGCAACAGACGTACTAGTATTACTAGGCAACCTCTCCACAAAATTTTGTCCAAATCCGTCCACAACTTTTTGAGATATCCTGCTATGTATAGTTTTTGGCCCTTTCTCCCAATGGTGAAAAATCACTTTAATAATTCTAGTAGCCAGATCCGAATCCGGATCTTCACCAAAATCTAATCATTTCGTCCACGTCACATAAACTACCTCTCCGCAAAATTTTGTCCAAATCCGTCCACAACTTATTGAGATATTATTTTCAAAGATAAATAAGCAGACAGACATCCAAACAGACAGACAGGGGTGAAAACATTACCTCCGTGCACCTTCGGTGGCAGAGGTAAATATTTTTCCTTACTCGCACCAACTGTGAAAGGATTAATTTATTTATTTGTAAAGTGTAGTGGCTATTGAGTTTTAACTGGCGAGTGTGGGTTGGATTGCCACGGTTGCTCACTCTGGACATCCACACTCGGGTCTTTTGCGAGTATGCCGAACACCTCAAGGATGGCAAGCCTTTGCTGAAATAGACTTGTTGGTCGTTTGTTTTTGTTTACAATATCTAGGGTGTAGGCTCATGGAAGACGGAGGCGTAGTGGGGCAAAATGAGCAAGGGAATGGACTGGAAAAGAGGAGAGAGCTGAGCGGAGGAACCTGCAAGTAAGCGGGTCGGTTTTGGTTGGGTTAATGAGGTTAAGGATGTGGAGTAGCATGACCACGGTGGGTGTACCGCATACTTGAGGGTCCTGTGCTGTGATTTGTGCGATTTAACCCTTAAAGCACGGGTTGACCAGCCACGATCGTGGCCCTACCAAATATGGTCATACGGGCGTGTTCTAGCCGCTATTTGTATGCAAATGAGTTTAAACTGACCCAAATAACGAATCATGACCTTTCTTGCAATGTATAATACACAGGGTAACTTATGAAAGCTTGCTTCTAATTGGTGGAGAAAAGCCGGACAAAAAAACATTTCTGGGTTACAAACCAGTAAATCCAGCACTTTTTGGGTTAATGGATATTTTTCTCCCTACCTGGTTGATCTAGACTCGAGAACATTGTACATCGTATCCCTTCAATAAGTTCACCTGTGCCTTGTTATTTTAGGACTTCAGGGTTCAAACACTGCAATGTTGGATGTCATCTTTAAGAAAATCATCAATTCAACCTCAAGCTGTTTCCCAGTTTCCTTTGGATTTTGGGTCACGTGACGTGACCGTTCAATGCCTCCACCCTGGCCTCCCTGAAACCACGAGCATCTCACCGCATTTGGAGACTTTATGGTGGTGGATCTGTCCGCAGCTTCTAGTTTGTTGTGGCAATGTCAGTTCCAATATGCATGGATGGCTGGCGAAGGGGAAAGCGCACGTTGGTGCGTCACAGGGGGAAAAAAAACGCCGTGTACATCCTCTGTGGAAGAGAGCGTGGCAACGGCAGTCTCGGCACTCACAGGAAGCTGCAAGACATTGCCGAGGACAAAGCATGCCAGATGCAATGGGACAGCAGGGTAAGTGGGTCAGGTGTTTGCAAACTGTCAAAGTAAATGTTTGATCAATAGAAGTTAACAATGGAAATGTGGTTTTGGTCGCAGTTAATCATTGGCTTGTTTGTTTAGTGCCCATAAAGTGGTTCAATTTCGTGATTTTTTTTTATTAATTAAACTTATTTTGGTTCATTGATTTTGTTCTCAGAAAGTTGATCTACCCGACAGCCCTCGTTCTACCTTCCTGTTGGCGTTTAGCCCAGACAGGTACGAATTTCAATTCGTTCACTCTCATCTATGACTTTGTATCATTTATCTATGGTGGAGCTCGTGTTACAAATCTATTAGACATCAGTGTAATTTTTCCATAAATTACAAGGCCACTAGTAGGTTTTGGACAAAACAATTAGTTTGGTCCAGAATCTCGATTCCATGACCATTTTCTGGCCAGTAAGATTTGACGATTGATTTGACTTCTATGGACCTTATATAAAAAAAATTAGCACCCAGGTCCCTCCCAAAAATCCCGCCATTTTCCCCTGAAGGCCCTAATCCAAGATGGCTGCCGGCGCCATCTTTAAAAATAAAGTTTTGAACAAAAGCACATAGAATTATTTAGAAATGCACTTTTTGGGGTAAGTTGACCATGAGGATCTCGAATTTGACTAGTTTGACGTTACATTTCGATTTTCATTTCCATTGGCTTTATTTGGTTCGATTGTTATTCACGATGAGTAGAGAGCGCTTTGTGTCCAACGGGAAGAGGAGATAGTGCTTTGTATCAAACGGCACGAGTACATCTCGCTTAGTATCTAACGGGAAGAGTAAGTTGCTCTTCGTGTCAAACGGGACGAGTCGAGAGTGCTTCGTGTCAAAAGGACCGATTGCAGAGCTCTCCGTGCCCAACGGGATGTGTAGATAGCACTTAGTGTCCAACGAGAAGAGTAGAGAGCGCTTCCTGTCCAACAGGACGACTGCAGAACGCTGTTAATGATCAGCACTATTTTCTTATCGTGTAGCCACTCGCGGGTGCAGCGAGTTGGTTGTGTGTGCAGTGTAGTAATATTGACACCCAGCCAATCATCAGCCATTATTGTCACAACAAGCGCTATATTTGTTCAGCAATGGCCTCCTTCATGAAAGGGGTGCATTGTGACGATGTCTAAAGACAAGGCATCAAAACATCGCCCCAACAACTGTGTCATGCACATACTGCATCTGTTAAGAAACAGGATATTCGTACCTTCACAGATTCGGTGTGTGTGTGTGTGTGTGTGTGTGTGTGTGTGTGTGTGTGTGTGTGTGTGTGTGTGTGTGTGTGTGTGTGTGTGTGTGTGTGTGTGTGTGTGTGTGTGTGTGTGTGTGTGTGTGTGTGTGTGTGTGGGTGTGTGTGTGGGTGTGTGTGTGTTGTGTGTGTGTGTGTGTGTGTGTGTGTGTGGGTGTGTGTGTGTGTGTGTGTGTGTGTGTGTGTGTGTGTGTGTGTGTGTGTGTGTGTGTGTGTGTGTGTGTGTGTGTGTGTGTGTGTGTGGGTGTGTGTGTGGGTGTGTGTTAATGGGTGTGTTTAATTTCATGTATTTCTATGTTTTAGGTTTCAGCTGTTCGTGATTTGAATTGAGAAGAAAGCTTATGCCAATGACCACCGTTCCGTGTGTGCTCCAGTGTGGCGGGGTTTGCAACAAAGTCACTGAGTCACTGAGTTGAAGTGCGAGTTTAGTTACTTTCATTCATTCATCAGTTACTTTAATGCAATAGATCCCGATGAATGTAGTTTGCATTACGTTATGTTTTCGCTCTACCGGATGGTGGCCATCTTGGATTCCTGGGTTAAAATTATGTTGTTATGTCAAGCCAATGTCAGATTCGGAATCCTCATGGTCGACTTTTGCCATCTTGGCAAAACTTGGATGGCGCCGACGGCCATCTTGGATTTGGGCCTATAGGAAAAAATGCCGGGATTTTTGGGAGGGACATGTGTGCTAATTTTTTTATATAAGGTCCATAGAAGTCAAATCAATCGGCAAACCTTACTAGCCAGAAAATGGTCACGGAATCGAGTTTCTGGACCTAACTAAATGTCTTATTTTGGATTACCATGCATCGTAATTAAAATTGGGGCAGTGAGGAAGGATCAAATATTTTTCATTTCACGTCTGTCAAATTCAGGAAGCACGGAGCAAAGATGTTTTTGGTCCTCAACATAAGAACAAAAATTAAGTTCGCCCATCAGCGGAAAGTTTGTGGTACTCGTGTTTTACCTTAATAGTATCATTTGAATGTGGGAAGACAATCGATGCTCAGTGCAAATGTCACTTTTTGTGCAATGAAGTGAGATAAACAACACGCATGCGGTCCGGAATGCTGTGTCATGGCGTGACTTTACTGAAGCATAATGCTAATCTCATGCAGAAAATGTTTCAAATACGAGTGTTTTATTAAACAGAGTGGGCTGACATGATGGCCTGGAGGTATTCACCCTCACCTCTAAAATGTCTACCCTGGGTTTGAATCCAAACCCAAACTGTCATCATCAATGTGTGTGTCTTTCCTCGGATGGTCGTTTGGCGGGCGTTCATTCTGCCAGCATTCGTTGGTGGAGGTTAAAGATGCAATAGTGTCCTTCGTGAAAAGTAGGCGAGCTATCGCCGGCACCATGAACAAATTCCTTCCGTTACAAGCAGAGGGCATTGCATCAGCGGCGCAGCTGCGCCCTCAGCCAATGATGCTACCTTACAGCCTTGTGCTGCATTTGAACAAAGAAGAAGATCAAATAGAGCAAAATGGTTCGGGAAGTTCTTGATTATCCCCCATACAGTTCAGACATGTCACCTAGTGTTTTCTTTTTAAAACCCTTTGGACCACTTTTACAACATTTGGTTGGTATCAAGTTTCCGAACGACGAAGACGTAACACCCGTACAAAATATTTATATGCAGATGCAATCATAGTATGATAACCTTGATGAGAAAAGTGTGTATATGTAGTCCGGGGACTACATTGGATTAACAGCCTTTGTATTTTCATTAACTTTATTAATAGGTATTAATTAGAAAAGCAGGAGGGCCGACGGGAATTGTGGGAGATATGTTGAAGGCAGCGGGAAATTGGGGTGTGAAGAGAATGACAGAGATCTGCAATCTGGTGATGAAAGAAGGCCGCATTTCAGTGGATTGGGAACTGAGTACCCTCGTCCCTCTATACAAGGGGAAACGTGACCCTCTGGACTGTGGCTCGTATCGAGCGATAAAGTTATTGGAGCATGGAATGAAGGTATTGGAAAGGGTGTTGGAGAGGAGGATAAGGAAGAAAGTGAAGATCGACGAAATGCAGTTTGGATTTATGCCAGGAAGAGGAACGACAGATGCGCTTTTTATTGGGAGGCAGTTGCAGGAGAAGTACATGGAGAAGAGGAAGAAGTTGTTTCTTGGGTTTGTTGATATGGAGAAAGTATTCGATAGGGTTCCACGTGAAGTAGTGACATGGGCATTGAGGAAGTTAGGAGTGGAGGAATGGTTGATCAGAGTAGTGATGGCAATGTACAAAAGAGCGCGCACAGCTGTAAGGACGAAGGACGGGAACAGTGGTGAGTTTGAGGTGAAGATGGGAGTGCATCAGGGGTCGGTACTAAGTCCACTACTATTTGTAGCTGTGATGGAGGTGCTGGCTCGGAACATAAAGGAGGGTTTACCGTGGGAGTTGTTGTATGCAGATGATCTGGTGTTGATTGCAGAAAGTATGGATGGACTGAAGGAGAAGATGAACAAGTGGAAGGTATGTATGGAGACAAAAGGTCTGAAAGTGAATATCGGAAAAACGAAGGTGATGGAAAGTGGTAAAGCATGTGGTGAGGTGGAGAGAACTGGGAAGTGGCCGTGTGCTGTGTGCAGGAAGGGTGTCGGAGTGAATTCCATTCAATGTACAATGTGCGCTGAGTGGGTTCATCAAAAATGTAGTGGTTTGAGAGGGTCATTAACCAGTGTGGCAGCTACATTCAAGTGTAAAGTGTGCACAGAGGGAGCTGCAGATGGAGGAAATGTTTAGTTGGATCTTGGAGATGGCGTGAAGCTGGAAGGTGTGAAAACATTTTGCTACCTAGGAGACATGCTGAATGGAGAAGGTGGATCAGACTCGGCAACGGTTGCTAGAGTGAGATGTGCATGGAAGAATTTTCGGGAACTGAGTGGCGTGCTGATGAGGAGGGGAGTGTCATTGAAGCTGAAGGGAAAGGTGTATGCTGCATGTGTGAGAAGTGTTATGATTTATGGGAGCGAGACATGGGTAGTGAACGTAGAGCAGCAACGAAGGGTGGAAATGCGAATGGTTCGGTGGATGTGTGGAGTATCGTTGAGACCCTAACCCGGCTAACCCTAACCCGGCTAAGAGAGGAAGACAAATGATGAATTGCAAAAGATGATGGGAATAGAGCCTGTGATGGATGCTGTGAAGAGAAACAGTTTGAGATGGTTTGGTCATGTGTTGAGGAAGGATGAAAGTGACTGGTTGAGAAGAGTGATGGAAATGAAGCAGAAGGAAGTAGAGGACTGGGAAGACCGAGAAGGACTTGGCTAAAGATGGTCGACGAAGAAAATGCGGGCAAGGGGGTTAACAAGGGGAGATGCAGAAAATAGGGCAAAATGGAGAAGATTGTCATGGGGACCGCAAGGCTAATCCCCGCTCTTGCAGGGAAAATGGCCTTAAAATGCCTGTTGTTGTTGTTGTTGTTGTTGTTGTTGTTGTATTTTCATTAACTTTGCGGTACAGTTTGATTTTCCAGAATAAAATTTCAACAAAGTTGACCATCCCTCACTAATCTGGCTTTCAATTCTTTAAATAAATGAATATTTTCATTTTTATGCCTCTGTCAACAAAGTCGCCGGAGGCGTTATGTTTTCAGGTTATCTATCCGGCTGTCCGTCCATCCGTCCGTGATAGGTTTTCGTTCCAGCGATAACTTGAGAACGGCTGAAGGGATCTTAGTCAAACTTGGTGAACGTATGTATAATGAGGTAAAGATGAACTGATTAGATGTTGGGGTCACGAGGTCAAAGTTCAGAGGTCATGTTAGGTAAAAAAAATACTGTTACCGCGATAACTTGTGAACCAGTGATGTGATTCTGACCAAATTTGGTACAATTATGTAAAATGATGTAAAGATTAACTGATTAGACTTTGGGGTCAAAGTCAAAGTCTGTAATAGTTCTATAACTTGAGGATGGCTGAAGTGATCCAATTCAAACTTGGTACAGATATGTTTAATGATGGAAACATAAACTGATTATATTTTGGGGTCGCAAGGTCAAAGGTCAGAGGTCATGTCGGGTAAAAAGGTGATAACTTGAGAACAGCTGAATGTATTTAAATCAAACTTGGTACAAGTATTATAATGACGTAATAATGTGGGCGACTTCGTGAGATATATCGGTCGACTTCGTGACGTCGAAGAGTGTTGTTCTAGTTATTCTTGCTTCATGTTGGAGAATAACTGCCAAATCAGATCTTGGCAGCTTTCAAAAAGTAGATTTATGGAATGTATGTATTAACAGACTGCAGGAGGATCAGATTTAATATTGCATGAAAAAATTTTTTGTGAACGCTTTATTAATTTTTGACCTGAGCAACATCATCGCCTTTATTATTACCCCATCATTTATTGATGTTTGCCTATGTTTGTGTTGAAGGAGTCTCATGGCATCCACACATGTGAACCACAACATTTACATCACGGAAGTATACACAAATCACTGTACTCACTCTCTTGTGGGACACCGTCGTACACCTTGGTGTGTGACTTTCCATCCATCGATAAAGGGACTGCTGGCGTCTGGTTGCCTTGATGGCGAAGTTAGAATCTGGGACTTGCACGTGAGTTGCCACACTATCTTCCTCTCTCTTACTGCTTGTCTCCGTGGCTCGCCCCCTTGAACCTGTCTCTCTCTCTCTCTCTCCCTCTCACTCTCACTCTCACTCTCTCTCTCTCTCTCTCTCACTCTCACTCTCTTCACCCTCTCTCTCTCACTCTCACTCTCATTCTCACTCTCACTCTCACTCTCACTCTCTCTCTGTCTCACTCTCACTCTCACTCTCACTCTCTCTCTCACTCTCTCTCTCTCACTCTCACTCTCACTCTCACTCTCTCTCTCTTTCTTTCTTTCTCTCCCCCCTCTCTCCCCCCTCTCTCCCCCCTCTCTGGCCCCTATCTGCCCCTTATCTGCCCCTCTCACCCCCCTCTCTGCCCCCTCTCTCCCCCTCCTCTCTCCTCCCTCTCTCCAATCCTCTCTCTCCCTCTCTCTCCCTCTCCTCTCTCCCCCTCTCTCCTCCTCTCCTCTCGCCTCCTCTCTCCGCCTCTCTCCCCCTCTCTCCCCCTCTCTCCCCCTCTCTCCCCCTCTCTCCCCCTCTCTTCCCCTCTCTCCCCCTCTCTTCCCCTCTCTTCCCCTCTCTTCCCCTCTCTCCCCCTCTCTTCCCCTCTCTCCCCCTCTCTTCCCCTCTCTTCCCCTCTCTTCCCCTCTCTCCCCCTCTCTCCCCCTCTCTTCCCCTCTCTTCCCCTCTCTTCCCCTCTCTCCCCCTCTCTCCCCCTCTCTCCTCCTCTCTCTCCCTCTCTCTCCATCTCTCCCCCCTCTCTCCCCCCTCTCTCCCCCTCTCCACCCCCTCTCTCCTCCCTCTCTCCTCCCTCTCTCCTCCCTCTCTCCTCCCCCTCTCCTCCCCCTCTCCTCCCCCTCTCCTCCTCCTCTCCTCCCCCTCTCCTCCCCCTCTCCTCCCCCTCTCCTCCCCTCTCCTCCCTTCTCCTCCCTTCTCCTCCCTTCTCCTCCACCTCTCCTCCCCCTCTCCCCCCCTCTTCCCCTCTCTCCCCCTCTCTCCCCCTCTCTCCCCCTCTCTCCCCCTCTCTCCCGCTCTCTCTCTCCTGCTCTCTCCCCCGCTCTCTCTCTCCTGCTCTCTCCCCCGCTCTCTCCCCCGCTCTCCCCCTCTCTCTCCCTCTCTCCCCCTCTCTCTCCCTCTCCCCCCCTCTCTCTCCCCCTCTCTTCCTCTCTCTCCCCCTCTCCTCCTCTCTCTCCCTTTTCCTCTCTCCCTCCCTCTCTCTCCCTCTCTCTCCCTCTCTCTCCATCGCCCTCTCTCCCTCTCCCTCTATCGCCCTTTCTCTCTCGCCCTCTAACCCTCTCGCCCTCTGACCCTCTCGTACATTTTCACCTTTTCTCCCCCTGTCTCTGGTTCTTGCCTGATCACTCCCTAGCTCTGCTTCTCGCCTTGTCTCTCCCTCTTTCTGATTCCTGCTTTCTCTCTCCCTCTCTCTGGTCTGGTTCTCTCTGGTTATCTCTCCCTCTCTCCCTCTCTCCCTCTCCCTCCCCCTCTCTCTACCCCTCATTTTCCTCTACATTTGAGTGATTTAAGATTATGAATCCTGAATTATATTTCATGGATTTGCTCTTTTGCCTCCCCATTCAGGGTGGAAGTGAAAGCTGGTACACTCAGAACAATGTTGCCATTGCATCATTGGCCTTTCACCCTACGGTGCAGCTTCTGGTAATCGCAACAGCGAATGAGATACACTTCTGGGACTGGAGTCGACCTGAACCTTTTGCCTTTGTCAAAACTGCAAATGAAATGGAGCGAGTTCGGTATGTAATCATATGGTGTCATGACACAAATTTCTGTACCTGATGTGATTGTTTCCTTTCCTGGTCAGCCCATCCCCCGCGCAGCAGGAGGCGCGGTTTTACAATCACTTATTTGTGTTGTTGGTTGTTATCTCCAATTGTGGGTTGCACAAGGTGGAATCGAGCCCTGCCAGATCTCGATGTAACCACTTTCGTGTGTGTGTGTGTGTGTGTGTGTGTGTGTGTGTGTGTGTGTGTGTGTGTGTGTGTGTGTGTGTGTGTGTGTGTGTGTGTGTGTGTGTGTGTGTGTTTGTGCGCGTGTGTTTGTGTGTGTGTGTGTGTGTGTGTGCGCGCGCGCACGTGTGTGTACGCGCACGCGTGGGGAACGCGCACCCGCTTGTTTGCTGCGTCTTGTGTGTGTGTGTGTGTGTGTGTGTGTGTGTGTGTGTGTGTGTGTGTGTGTGTGTGTGTGTGTGTCTGTCTGTCTGTCTGTCTGTCTGTCTGGGCTGTAACTTTTTTTTAACCATTTGAGCTTTTGTCATAAAATTTTCAACAAAGCCTTATTATGAGAATATGGAGAAGACAAATTAATAATTTAGTCAAAAGGTCAAAGGTTTGCGTCACCTAAAATCATAAATTTTCATCCAATTGACATGAAATTTGAAAAATTTGCATATTGAGTAACTGACTGCATTGGTTCACCATTCAAAAGCCTGAAGTTGATTGTTTGTTTTTTTTTGATCACAAGGTCAAAGGTCAAGGTTGCATTTAATCCTCAATTTTCATCCGATTGACTTTGAAATTTGAGCAGGACTTGCATATTGAGTCACTGAAGCCTATTGTTGTTGAGGTCAAAAGGTCAAGGTCGCCAAAAATCGTCAATTTATTTGATTTTTTCATCATGTTAATCACATGGCAGAAGAAGAAGTCTGAATACAAAGTGGATACGGATGGCTTTGCATTTTCAAATGCTTTATAGATATGCTTTTTACTTTGTTGTCATGTCTTAGTTTACTTCCAGAACTCTACTCTGCAGGATTTGACAAACTCTCCATCCCCACCCTCTTGGCCATCATTGCAGCTCTGTGCTATTATAGCTTGTTTGCAGTACAGTACTTCATCCAACTCTATTGCTGCTCATTTTTTTAGAGTAATGCTTGATTGTATTTGGAAACATTTTTTCTCTATACTCAGTCGAGGCTCGTGTAAGAGCTAACACATAGAACATATAATAAACTATAGGGGGAGAGCAAACACACAGGGGGAGAGGGAGGGAAACACAACACCAGTAGAGAACAGGGACATCGGGAGATCTGTGGAAGGGAGAGGGCTGGGGTGGGGTACACTGGATAAACAAGATGGACACAATGACTTTAAGGAAAGAAATCAGAATTTGAAGGAGGTGGATTAACGAGGTAGAAAAGATCAAGGTTTTGGATTGGGGAAAGATAAGAGATGGTGGTGAGCAGCTGTTTATAAGACCTGTAGGGAGGAGTGGGATTGAAGAGATTGTGGGAGTTTCTTCCAGAGCTGGGAAAAATTTGACCTCCAGATGACCTTTGACCTCGAAATCAATAGGGTTCTCAATTGTGATGTCTTTTACAACTTGGTGAAGTTTCATGACAATCTGTTTAGAATTGTGACCTGTAGGGCGGTGACAAATAAACAAACAAATGAAAAATCACTCAGAGCAGCAAAACAGAACAAAGAGAATGGCACTCGTTGGAGCATCCTTTTGACTTCACAAATAATTGGTGGTTGAATTATGTGACCTGATATGCAAATCTTCTTCAAATTAAGTTAATCGGATAAAAATTGTCAATTTTAGAAATTTGGGCTATGTTGACCTTTTGGTCTATGTTGACCTCAAAAATAGTTGGTGGTTGGTTTCAGCAAGCTGATATGCAAATCCTATTCAGATTTCAAGTCCATCGGATGAAAATTGAGGATTTTAGAAACTTGAAAAGGTTATTGACCCTTGGCCTATGTTGACCTATTAGCCTACGTTGACCTCAAAAATAGTTTGTGGTTGAATTCAGTTTGCTGATATGAAAATAAGCAGGTTACAAATAAATCAGACGAAAATTGAGGATTTTAGAAATTTGAGAAAAAGTGGTTTGCCTTTGGCCTATGTTGACCTTTTGACCTTTTGTCCTTTTGACTTCAAAAATAAAAAATAAAGATTCTGTCGGAACCACAAACTCTACCATTTGGTGAAGTTTCGTGAAGATCGGTTTAAAATTGTGACCCGTAGGCGAGTACAGTCGTAGCCAAAAATATTGGCACCTTTTTTTTTTCTTTTTTTTTTTGTATACAAGATCGAGGCTCGTGAAAGAGCTAAAAAGACCCTTGCACTTTTTTCAAATAATTCACAATATTCTCTTAAAATAAGTTGAAATTTATGAAAGTATTTGGTCTCTCCTATTCTTTATTTCACTGTCAATATTACAGAACCTTTGTTTTTGATTCAGACCTTAATCTATCCTTTTAAATCAGAAAATAACAAGTCCGAAAGTCTAACATCGGCGTAGCCGGGCTTGTTTGATACTTTAGTTGAAGAGGATAGTATGACCTGGGTGGGGGGTGGATACCTGTTTGCAAAGAATTTAAAAAAAAAAACAAAAAAAAAACCTGTTTGCAAAGAATGTAAGTATTAAAAATGTTTTGCATTGACACACTGGTTTATTCTGTTTCGAGTCGACAATTAACCAACCATACACCACTTCAATCTAGAAACTTTGCAATAACGACAAAGGGATTGCAGTGTTACGATTATATTTACTATAGTATTAGTATTCACGCTATTATTATTATTATTATTACTAGGGCGTGCCCGTACGTGGGTGCAAAAAAACATGCGTGCAAACAACAACAACAAAAAAAAACTTTGAAACCACGTGGCAGTAACGACCACAGAACCCCCCCCTCTATTTACATGAAATGGTTTGGTCCATTCGCAAAGCCAAAGCGAACGGCTTGCGAGTACGGTAGAACCCCCCCCCCTCTATTTACATGAAATGGTTTGGTTCATTCGCAAAGCCAAAGCGAACGGCTTGCGAGTACGGTGACCATACCTTGGGAACCACTTGTCCGATTAATTTAAAACCTTGAAAAGGCACATCCTCAGGTCCCCAGCAATATATCTGGCAAGTTTCAATTAGATCGGACCCGTGGTTGTCGAGAAACAGCGGTCACAGACAAACACACAGACACACAGAGATTACTGGAATTATAGATAGATTACGAAAACAACACTGCTGTATTTTATATTAAGAATAATAATAATAATATAATAGTAATAATCAGTTTAGTCCAAAAAGACTTTCGCAGCCATAGGCTGAATTACAGTCAATTTACAAATACTGCATTTTGATTACAATAATAAGTTACAATAATAATATGCGATGCAGCAAGAAGTAAGTTATAAAATGCATAAACCAATATAAAGTTATTTCAACACAAAAAGGCCAGAAGGAAGATATGAAAGGCAATATATAGTATTGCAATTTAAAATGTCAAAAATAATGAAGTCGATCAAAACAATCAATTATGGTAGAGGGGAGGCAGAGTGGTGCACAACAAAGGCACCATGAAGTGTCGAGAGAAAAATAAATATATAAAGCTGTACTAAGCCTCCCCATGAAGTTTAACCAGACCGAAGAATCCATGGAGGCTGCGACATTGACCGTCTCCTCGACCTCCATCCCACAACTCCGGCGATATCCACAGCGTTTGCATCGAAAAACACGGAGAAGTCCCATGCACACGTGGCAGAGAACACCAAGGTCTACATGCAGATTGCAGACCAAGCAACGGGTGGAGGGGCGCAGGAATGAGCACGGTGGTGGGCCCGATGGCAAGCAGATAAAGTCATGAGCAAAGGGAGGGCAGCTGTGGCAGGAAGGGAGTGCCCCTCTGTGATGCCAAGGCAGATCAAAAATGTTGCCGACAAAACCAAGGAGAAGCATGCAACACAGAGCCAGGTGCGCAACGGAGAGCCAGGTGCGCAACGGAGAACCAGGTGCGTAACACAAAGCAAAGTGTGCAGCCAGGAGCCGAATCCATCGAAAGGGCAGTCCCATATAGCCAGCAGCCCAAGGACAGCACAGGCATGAAGGTAAAATGCAGAGCCAAGAATATGGCACCACTCACGACTCGCAAGTTTTCAGGCATTCTTCCATCACGATCCTTGCTCAAAACCCCGCCGATGAAACCCACTGCCAGAAACCTCCCTGACACTGCAAGAGCGGCCCGAAAGGTCATGAACCTGAACATCACAAAAACCACCACATCCACGAACAGGGGCACGCAGTCCATACTGTAATGGGAGGGAGGGTGCACCTCGCCGGCACCGAGACCATCAGAGGGTTTGTCACTGCAGAACTACGTAGGCCTCAGAGGCAGAACCCCAGCACCGATCCGTGCGATACAGGGAGATAAAGGTGTCTGGACAGTCATTATGAATCAATATTGAAGCATTGGAACTCCCTCGTTTGCTACATTTAAATATGAATTAAAATAATCTAAAAACAAAACTGCAAACCTTAAGGACTCTTTTTCACCACAAGACACACGCACGACACCGGCTAATCTCGGTATTAGTTTATTCTATGTTTCGAGTCAACAATGAACCAACCATACACCGCTTCAATCTATAAACTTTGCAATAAGGACAAAGGGATTGCAGTGTGATGATTCTATTTACTATATTATTAGTATTAATGCTATTATTATTATTATTATTATTATTATTATTATTATTATTACGAAAACAATATGACTGTATTTGGTTATTCTATGTTTTGAGTCAACAATGTAGCAACCATACACCGCTTCAATCTAGAAACTTTGCAATAACGACAAAAGGATAGCAGTGTTACGATTATATTTACTATATTATTAGTATTAACACCATTATTATTATTACGAAAACAATACGAATGTATTAGTTTATTCTATGTTTCGAGTCAACAATGTAGCAACCATACACCGCTTCAATCTATAAACTTTGAAATAACGACAAGGGGATTGCAGTGTTACGATTATCGATATAATGTTCTCCGTTGGTGATTCTGTCTGTGAAACGTCTGTACGATGGAGTGGCTGCACCCGGTCTGGGAGGGGCTTCAAAAACAAATCGCCACCATTTTGCTTCCTCGCATAGCTTTGATGCCTATTTTGTTAGGCCCACGGTGTCTTGCTCTCTCTCACAGTTTTATTTCAACTCTAATATGATATCGCATTTCATTTTTCACAGTCGCTAACATGGTTTTAGACTCGGTTGAAAAAAACGGGACGGAAATTAAATTAAAGTTACCGTTTATAGAACAACAACAAACAACAACATGCATTTTAAGGCCATTTTCGCTGCTAGAGCGGGGGTTAGCCTTGCGGTCCCCATGACAATCTTCTCCATCTTGCCCTATTTTTTGCATCTCTCCTTGTTAACCCCCTTGCCCGCATTTCTTCTTCCACCATCTTTAGCCAAGTCTTTCTTGGTCTTCCCCGTCCTCTACTTCCTTCTACATTCATTTCCATCACTCTTCTCAACCAGTCACTTTCATCCTTCCTCAACACATGACCAAACCATCTCAACCTGTTCCTCTTCACAACATCAATCACAGGCTCTATTCCCATCATCTTTCGCAATTCATCATTTGTCTTCCTCTCTTTCAACGATACTCCGCACATCCACCGAACCATTCGCATTTCCACCCTTTCCAGCCTTTGTTGCTGCTCTATGTTCATTACCCATGTCTCGCCCCCATAAATCATAACACTTCCCACACATGCAGCATACACCTTTCCCTTCAGCTTCAACGACCCTCCCCCTCCTCATCAGCACGCCACTCAGTTCCCGAAACTTCTTCCATGCACATCTCACTCCAGCAACCGTTGCCGAGTCTGATCCACCTTCTCCATTCAGCATGTCTCCGAGGTAGCAAAATGTTTTCACACCTTCCAGCTTCACGCCGTCTCCAAGATCCAACTCAACATTTCCTCCATCTGCAGCTCCCTCTGTGCACACCTTACATTTGAATGTAGCTGCCACACTGGCTAATGACCCTCTCAGACCACTACATTTTTGATGAACCCACTCAGCGCACATTGTACATTGAATGGAATTCACTCCGACACCCTTCCTGCACACAGCACATGGCCACTTCCCAGTTCTTTCCACCTCACCACATGCTTTACCACTTGCCATCACCTTCGTCTTTCCGATATTCACCTTCAGACCTTTTGTCTCCATACATTCCTTCCACTTGTTAATCTTTTCCTTCAGTCCATCCATACTTTCCGCAATCAACACCAGATCATCTGCATACAACAACTTCAACGGTAAACCATCCTTTACGTTCTGAGCCAGCACTTCCATCACAGCTACAAATAGTAGTGGACTTAGTACCGACCCCTGATGCACTCCCACCTTCACCTCAAACTCACCACTGTTTCCGTCCTTTGTCCTTACAGCTGTGCGTGCTCTTTTGTACATTGCCATCACTACTCTGATCAACCATTCCTCCACTCCTAACTTCCTCAATGCCCATGTCAATACTTCGCGTGGAACCCTATCGAATGCTTTCTCCAGATCAACAAACCCAAGAAACAACTTCTTCCTCTTCTCCATGTACTTCTCCTGCAAATGCCTCACAATAAAGAGCACGTCTGTTGTTCCTCTTCCTGGCATAAATCCAAACTGCATTTCGTCGATCTTCACCTTCTTTCTTATCCTCCTCTCCAACACCCTTTCCAATACCTTCATTCCATGCTCCAATAACTTTATCGCTCAGTACGAGCCACACTCCAGAGGGTCACCTTTCCCCTTGTATAGGGGGACGAGGGTACTCAGTTCCCAATTCACTGGAATGCGGCCTTCTTTCACCACCAGATTACAGATCTCTGTCATTCTCTTCACACCCCAACTTCCTGCTGCCTTCAACATATCTCCCACAACTCCCGTCGGCCCTCCCGCTTTTCTACTCTTCATTGCATTTATCGCTTCCTCAACTTCCTTCTCAGTTATCTTCTCTGCCAGTCCTAAAACTGGGTTACTCTCCGTGTTGCCATCCCATTCATTCTCTGTATTCAACAGCATTTCCATATATCTTTTCCATCTTCCCTTAATTAGTCCTCTACCGGTGTACACCGGAGGGGACTATAGGTTTGCACTCCGGCCCTCCGTCTGTCAGTCCGTCAGTCCGTCACGCAAAGAACAGTTTTCCGGACTTTTTTTCTAAACGCTTAATGCTAATGATTTCAAACTTGGCACATGGTTTCCTTATGATAAGTTACAGGTCAAGTTCGAACTTCACGACGTTTCGATCATTGTTGACAAGGTTATGGCACTTTGAACTTTGGTAATTCTGATAATTCTGATGATGCTTAACTCAGTGCCATTTTAATTTTTAATTTATTTTAAAAAAGATTTTCTCTGCAATAATAGGACCGATTGAGATCAAATTTTCACCATATGAGGGACTCGGTCTGTAGAATATTTTAATGGTAATTATGACGTCACACGTCACGTGGTTCGGTAGCCATATTGTTTTTCGTGAAAACACGAAAACCCCTTTTTCTCTGCAACGGCTGAACAGATCGAGGCCAAACTTTGCAGGCTGAATCGCATACCCATGACGAACAAAAAAGTCGGCAAGCATGACGTCATGCGTCACATGGTTTCAGAGTTATGACGTTTTTAAGCATGTACCTTTAAAACCGAGCTCCTCCCTCATTTTTGATCCAATCAATGGGAAACTTCACAGATCTGTTCAGCATGTCAATCTACTAAAATGTCCTTTTGGAATTTGCGATAGGGCGCGTGGTTTGGCAGATATCGTTAATTAAACGAAAATATTTTTTAAAATGGATATCTCTTGTTTATTCTAGAGTTCTCAAGCCGCACCGCGCGCCCTCAGCCTCATCTCACGAACGTCAACAGCGCGACACAGTGTGCGCTTTCGGGAAGGGCGGAGCCAAGCCGAGCAACATGTATATACACATCGATCATTGATCGTGAACCGGAAAATATAATAAATTACTGATATTTAGCGACTCAAAAGGTTCTTTATCAACAACGTATTTTCTCGTGCTTCTGCTGACCTGTCTGCAAGGTGTATAAATCGAAGTCCCGAGTGCGAATCACAGGTGAGCCCGTCCTGAGGTTATTAGTGATTGGGAACGATTCAGAATCTCTGGGTAAATAACCCTTGGTAATTTCCCCAACAGTTTTCCGGACGACAGACTGCCGGTAGGGGACATGTATTGCAGCGCAATACTCAGAATGCTTGTTCCATCTGGGTCCACAACGATTTGTCCCACTTCATCCTTCAAGCAACTCACCCCCATCACATCGCACCTCTCTTTCACTATCTGCTTTGCAATCCTGAATACCGCTCTCTGACCCTCTTCCGAATCCAAGCGTTCTCCGAACATTTTCCTACATGCCTCCTGCGCCTTTGCTACCTCTTTTTTTGCAGCCTTATAACTTTCATGCTCTGCTTTTTCTGCTCCCATACCCTTCGCCTTCTGTCACTCCTTGAACTTCTTCCTCTTCCCATCAAGCCTCTTTCCAACTTCATCATCCCACCACCATGTTTCCGAGTGCCTCGGTGGTCCTTTTGTCCATCCACATACCTCACCAACGGCTCCCAACAGACTATCTTTCATTGACATCCAACCACTTTCAAGCTCAACCACATCATTCTTTACCCTACCCAGCCTCTCTTTAATGCCTCCCTTACTGTCACCTCTTTCAACCTCCACACCTTCATTCTCGGTTGGTACTTCATTCGCCGAGCTCTCCTCGCACCTTTCACCCTTATGTCGCAGACAACCAAGTGGTGCTGTGAAACATCCTCCTCCCGCGGGATCACCTTTGTGTCCCGGAGGTGCCCCCTATCTCGCCTACGCACCAACAGGTAGTCAACGGTTGTCGTCGACCCACCTGATGTGTATGTAACAAGCTTATTATCCGCTTTCTGGAACTGAGTATTACAAATCAACAAATCAGCTCCATCAGCAAACTCCAAAATCCTTTCACCTTCTCCATTTCTCACACCATATCCGTAACCCCCATGAACTCCCTGAAAACCGTCCATACTCCTTCCCACATGTCCATTTAGGTCTCCTCCTACCACAACAACTTCCTCATCTTTCACGTTTTCCATCAGCTTCTCTATCGCACGCCCTGTCAGAACATCTCCCTGTCAGAACTTGTCTTTCTCCATCGTTTTGACCAACCTGCGGAGCATATCCCGGGATGACGTTCACCAAGAGCTTTCCAATCATCATTTTCACCATCATCAACCTATCACTCACTCAAATCACACTCACCACACTGTCTACAAACTCCCTCCTCAGAAAACAGGACACCAACTCCATTCACGCCCTCCGGGCACCCTTGCCACACAAACTTGTATTTCTGTCCCTGCCTACCCTTCACCATTCTCACACCACTTCCCTTCCATCTCGTCTCTTGCACACAACATATGTCCACTCTTCTTCTGACCAATACTTCCACCACTTCTCCTGATCTCCCTGTCATTGTCCCTACATTCCATGTCCCAAACCTCAGAAACTGATCTCCACTTCGGGCTGTACCCTGCCCATATGTAGTTGTAATTGTCATGGTTCTCTTTTTGAGGCAATGTTTTTATGCCGAGGCAATGTTTTTATGGCCGGATGCCCTTTCTGACGCCAACCCTCTTAGTCGCCTCCTACGACAGGCAGGGATACGGTGTACCTATTCTAAACCAGTGTACACACCGGGTTACCGTTTATAGAACGAAACGCATTTTCAAAGGGCTGCAACATATAGACCAATTGAGACTTTCTCACGGCTTTATCTCGACTGTAATTCACCATCTGATTTCATTTTTATCAATGGTTTTAGACTCGATTTCAGCAATAATTGAAAAATCCACGCACGTGAAATTGCTGAGACATTTTAGAAATTGGTGGCATGGTATATCATACACCGCCTCAAATAACAGATGGGAAAATGCCGAGATATATTAAAAATTTGCGGTGGACTTTTCCATTTGATGTCAGTCGTAATGATGAAATATTTAATTTTGACGTAGTCACAATAAAAAGTCAACAATGTGGGGAGAGTGGCGGAGCTTCGTTCACGTATCGCCACAGACGGGAAATTGCCGACAGATATTTCTTCGTTCTTATTTCATCATTATATTTATAATCATAATTATACGGAATCTTTATTATACGGTAACCTTAATCCTGTTTAAACTTCCATTCATTCCATCGATGTTTTTTTTTTTTTGCATGAGGTTTCAAAGCTGAATCGTGTTCACATCCAGGATTAATAAACAAACTCCATTTCACGTGTGCATGGACATGTAATTCACATATGTAAAATAAATAAATAAACACAGACAGGAAATTGCCAAGAGATATTTTTTCGTTCTTATTTTATAAGCGATGTGCACGTACACTTTAAAGAAGTGTATTTGAAATCTTTAATTTAAAAAATGTCATTTTGTATGCTGTAACGAATACAGTAACTTTGGTTTTAGCGAGACAGAAAGGTGTAATGTAATGTTCTTATACACTGCCCAAAAGACAGTCCCCCCAGGGACTTTTCCATTTGAGCTGTATTCTTTATATAGTCATAGTCGGAATGTTTCATTCTTTAGACGTAGTCACAATAAAAAGTTGCAATTAGGTACTCTGCTCGTGGGGAGAAGGCCGGATCATCGTTTACGTGTTGCCAATCGCGTTTGTAAATGCTATCTCCAAAATGAATAAAATAATGAGGGAACAGAACGAGACCGCCAATGAATGTTAACACAGACTTGCATGGGATGCTGAGCAACAAAGACATTGGAAGTTAATGTGTGATCAGCAAACCTATACAAGAGCAGATGTAAAGAATCTGGATGAAGTATCAGATAATATTGTTGATAATCATTGCCGTCTGAGTCCGATGACGTCACCATGCGTGTACTGTTCTGCAAAACATTTCACTAATGAATGAACAGGACAAGGGGGAGGATTTACACTGTGTTGCTCCAAATGAAAAGTTTGATTATCTCTAATATTTGCCGTACCTGCTTGAGTGGAACAACTGCCGGAGTGAGGGGGGAAGAGGAGACTGAGGGAGGGGAGAGGAGACTGGAGGAGGAGGAGAGGAGACTGGAGGAGTAGGAGAGGAGACTGGAGGAGTAGGAGAGGAGACTGGAGGAGTAGGAGAGGAGACTGGGGGAGGGGAAGAGGAGACTGGGGGAGGGGAAGAGGAGACTGGGGGAGGGGAAGAGGAGACTGGGGGAGGGGAAGAGGAGACTGGGGGAGGGGAAGAGGAGACTGGGGGAGGGGAAGAGGAGACTGGGGGAGGGGAAGAGGAGACTGGGGGAGGGGAAGAGGAGACTGGGGGAGGGGAAGAGGAGACTGGGGGAGGGGAAGAGGAGACTGGGGGAGGGGAAGAGGAGACTGGGGGAGGGGAAGAGGAGACTGGGGGAGGGGAAGACGAGACTGGGGGAGGGGAAGAGGAGACTGGGGGAGGGGAAGAGGAGACTGGGGGAGGGGAAGAGGAGACTGGGGGAGGGGAAGAGGAGACTGGGGGAGGGGTAGAGGGGATGGGGAGAGGGGATGGGGAGAGGAGACGGGGAGGGGGAGAGGAGACACGGGAAGGGGGAGAGGAGACACGGGAAGGGGGAGAGGAGACACGGGGAGGGGGAGTGGAGACATGGGGAGGGGGAGTGGAGACTGGGAGAGGGGGAGAGGAGACTGGGGTAGGGGAAGAGGAGACTTGGGGAGGGGGAGAGGAGACTGGGGGAGAGGAGTGAGGAGACTGGGGGAGAGGAGTGAGGAGACTGGGGGAGAGGAGTGAGGAGGAGTGGGAAAGGAATGAGGGAAGAGGAGTAAAGCGACCCTCACTCTCTCCCTTGTGTGACCCACTCTCTCCCTTGTGTGACCCAGTCTCCCCCGTTAGTGACCCACTCTTCCCCGTGTGTGATCCACTCTCCCCCGTGTGTGGCCCACTCTCCCCAGTGTGTGACCCACTCTCCCCCGTATGTGACCCACTCTCCGCCGTGTGTGACCCACGCTCCCCCGTGTGTGACCCACTATCCCCCGTGTGTGACCCACTCTCCCCCGTGTGTGACCCACTCTCCCCCGTGTGTGACCCACTCTCCCCCGTGTGTGACCCACTCTCCCCCGTGTGTGACCCACTCTCCCCCGTGTGTGACCCACTCTCCCCCGTGTGTGACCCACTCTCCCCCGTGTGTGACCCACTCTCCCCCGTGTGTGACCCACTCTCCCCCGTGTGTGACCCACTCTCCCCCGTGTGTGACCCACTCTCCCCCGTGTGTGACCCACTCTCCCCCGTGTGTGACCCACTCTCCCCCGTGTGCGACCCACTCTCCCCCGTGTGCGACCCACTCTCCCCCGTGTGCGACCCATTCTCCCCCGTGTGCGACCCACTCTCCCCCGTGTGCGACCCACTCTCCCCCGTGTGCGACCCACTCTCCCCCGTGTGCGACCCACTCTCCCCCGTGTGCGACCCACTCTCCCCCGTGTGCGACCCAGTCTCCCCCGTGTGCGACCCACTCTCCCCCGTGTGCGACCCACTCTCCCCCGTGTGTGACCCACTCTCCCCCGTGTGTGACCCACTTTCCCCCGTGTGTGACACACTTTCCCCCGTGTGTGCCCCACTCTCCCCCGTGTGTGACCCACTCTCCCCCGTGTGTGTCCCACTCTCCCCCGTGTGTGACCCACTCTCCCCGTGTGTGACCCACTCTCCCCCGTGTGTGACCCACTCTCCCCCGTGTGTGACCCACTCTCCCCCGTGTGTGACCCACTCTCCCCCGTGTGTGACCCACTCTCCCCCGTGTGTGACCCACTCTCCCCCGTGTGTGACCCACTCTCCCCCGTGTGTGACCCACTCTCCCCCGTGTGTGACCCACTCTCCCCCGTGTGTGACCCACTCTCCCCCGTGTGTGACCCACTCTCCCCCGTGTGTGACCCACTCTTCCCCCGTGTGTGACCCACTCTTCCCCCGTGTGTGACCCAGGCTACCCCCGTGTGTGACCCATTCTTCCGCCGTGTGTGACCCAGTCTACCCCCGTGTGTGACCCACTCTTCCCCCTTGTGTGACCCACTCTTCCCCAGTGTGTGACTCACTCCCCGGTGCAGTGTGTATGATGTGGGAGGGATGGGGGCGGGGAGGGAGAGGATTTGAGCTCTTGAAGTCACACTTTACATGAGATGTAATAACACATTTCAAACTGCATTTCCCATGTGCACGCACATGCAATCACATGTTATTAGAAGTAAATCAATTGTGTAGATTACACCATTTGTGGATCTGATTAATTGCCAGTAACCATTTTGTAAAACTGAATGTGCAGGTGCAGCATCTAACTCAATATGTCCAAATGTCACACACGTCCATGCCCGTGGGATTCCCACGGGTGACCCCACTAGTATTTACTATATTATTAGTATTAACGCTATTATTATTATTATTATTATTATTATTATTATTGTTATTATTATTATTACGAAAACAATACTACTGTATTAATAAACCTGGGCTAATTGGTCCGAAGCGGCCTGAAGACACTGAATGAAAAACATTAAGGTAGAGCATGGCGATTGTGATATATGATAGGTTCGACAATATGTTCGGCCTGAACCTTATTGGAATCAAAATGGCGGTGTGCGGAGTCAGCCGCCGTAATGACATCAGACGTAATAACATTACCCTGTCAGGTGACCAAATCCTCAGCTCTGATTGGTATACGTTTGAGGGGACATACATACATACATACATACATACATACATACATACATACATACATACATACATATATACATATGCACGGACAAACACTGTTCTCGACGGCTTTGCCCTATGGGCTACTCCGTAAAAAGAAATGGCATTGACAAAATTATTGACACCCTTGACTTAATATTTGGGAGCACAGCATTTGGACAAAATAACTGCAGTCCTTTGCTTCCTATAGCCATGAATGAGCTTTCTACACGTCTCTACTGGCAGTTTGACCCACTCTTCTTGTGCAATCTGCTCCAGTTCTCCCAGATTTGAAGGGTGCCTTCTCCTAACTGCTGTTTACAGATCTCCCCACAGGCGTTCAATGGGATTTAGATCTGGACTCATTGCTGGCCACTTCAGAACAGTCCAGCATTTTGTCTCTAACCATTACTGGGTGCTTTTTGAAGTGTGTCTGTGGTCATTGTCCTGCTGCAAGACCCATGGCCTTCGACAGAGACCAAGCTTTCTGACTCTAGGTTGAACATTGCGCTCCAAAATGCCTTGGTAATCTCCTGATTTCATGATGCATGCACGCATTCAAGGCACCCACTGTCAGAGGCGGCACAGAAACCCCAAAACATCACTGTACCTCCTCAATGTTTGACTGTAGGGAAGGTGTTCTTTTATTTGAAGGCTTTGGTTTGTTTTCTGTAAACATAGATGATGTGATTTACCAAAAAGCTCTAAGTTGGTCTCATCTGCCCACAGAACATTCTCCCAGAAGGATTTTGGCTTGATCAGGTGTGTTTTGGCAAACTCCATTCGGGCATTCTTAGCAGTGGGGTCCTCCTGGGTCTCTGACCATAGAACCCCCTTTCGTTGAGTTGGCGACGGATGGTGCAAGTTGAAACTGTCGTACCTTGTGTCTGAAGGTCGGCTTGAATCTGTTTAGCAGTTGATCGAGGTGCTTTCTCCACCATTTGAACAATCCTTTGTTGCAATCTTCAATCAAGTTTTCTCTTGCGGCCACGTCCTGGGAGGTTGGCTGCAGTGCGATGGGCCTTAAACTTCCTGATAACATTGCGTACGGTGGACACAGGGACATCAAGGTCTCTGGAGATGGACTTGTACCCTTGACCTCCTCAGAGAATTCTCTGGTTTTTTTATTTTTCTCCATGCTCATTGACACAAAAAAATTGTGTCAATGAGCATTTTTCCACACACAGTGACACAAAACAGCAGAATGACTCCTTTTCTCTATTCAAACTGGTTGAATGAGTGATTGTTATATTGCAGGCATCTGCAACTCACCATAGGCGAGATCAATTACAGAGTAAAGGAGAATCACCTGCTAAAAATCTAATTATTTCTAACAACTTCTAAAAGGTGCCAATAATATTGTCTGGTCTATTTTAGGAATTCTGTGTGGAATAAGCTAAGATTTAGTAACTTTTTCAGCTCTTTTGTTTTGTTCCACTGCAAACCAAAGAAATACATTTGTGGATACCAAAATATTTTTTAATTTCAACAATTTTCTGGAAGAAATGGTGCATTATTTGAAAAAAGTGCAAGGGTGCCAATATTTTTGGCCACGACTGTATAAGTGAGCAGACAGACAGACAAACACACACATGCACACACATGCAAACACACACAAACACACATATACAAATACACACACACAAACAAACAAACAAACCGAAGTGATCAACATACTTGTCCAAAAAAATTTTTTTTCGCCAAGTAACAGAGTGAAAACTGAGTACTCCCTTTCACTGCACGTCATCGGCAGGCCCCTTTTGTTGCCCAGCGATGACGCCATGCAGCGCCTGTAGATGGAATAGGAAAGGAGCGGTGTACAATTACACCAATACATAAATACCTGTTGTACGCAAATACCTAAATATGTGTTGGAAGGTGTGTGTGATTTATAACCTGCACAAGTACGTTCAAAACTCACCGAACGTATCCCTTGTTTCTTACATCTCCTCTGAAATTACATTACATTGTTCCTCACGGTAAGCAATATTTTTGTAACGATTCAGTCCTTACAGACATTTGCCCAGAACATAAAACGAAGTAGCTTCAATTGGCCATTTCCAGTATATTTCAAGCCATGCCAATCCTGTTTCAAGTTCGAGTTTATTTTCTGTTGATGTTTTCTGTGCATTTATGAGTGTTTTGAAATTCAAACAAATTTTTCCACAGACACGTCTCTTTGCTATTGTGAAGCGAGCTTTGTTTGTGGTTTAAACTCGTGATTTTTTTTTATTTTTTAGGTTGGTTCGCTTTGACCCTCTTGGGCATAACTTGCTGACCGCTGTGGTCAACCCATCAAACCAGCAGGTAATTGACGACTGAGATTGCTAATTAAAACAGTGCGACCTGTGGTTGCATGTCTGCAGTTTATAAATATGCAGGCATATGCTTTTGCAATAGTCTTGTATGTATATGTCATTGTGTCTTGTGTGTGTCTGTGTCTCTTTTAAGGATGTCCTTGTGTTATGGCTGTGTTATGCAATTATGTAATGCCTCTCAATCTATCTGATGAAAGAATGTGTGATTCATGTACGAATACACTTTTGCTTTTATGATGGGGAGGGGAAGGGAGGGATGGATTTTGTGTTTGCGGAAGGGGTGGGGAGTGTAAAGATAGGACAGAGTTGGCGAGGTTGAGACTTGGGGAGGAGGGTGGTGGGGGAGGGGGTGGGAAAGAAGGTTGGGGTGTTATGTTCAAGGTAGCAGTGCAGGTGTTAAGGTCAGTAAGGTAGGTCAGATGACGAAGAGAGCAAAGGGACAAATATCGGAGGAGAGTTGGTTAAAAATAAAAATCAAAGGCCACCGGCCTGCCTATGATGTGAAAGCAGTAGACCTTGTGTTGTGGCTTCGTTGTGGGAGATTCCAATACTGTTGAGAGCTTTAAATTCCATAGAATGCAGGAGAAGCTG
>NC_136261.1:140200167-140202727 GCF_964187855.1 Myxine glutinosa
GCGGGGCCACCAGAACAAGGTGTGGCACGTCGACGCATCAGCAGAGGTGGAGTTAGCGAGCCCTTTGCCGGCCAACCAGCGCCGCGGTGAGCCAACCGGTAGGCGTGTCATCGGAGCCGGCGGCTTGATTTCGACATGAGCAATAAAAAGCGGCTGCGAGGGACTGCTTGAGAGAGTTGGGTTAGAAGGTACGCAGAGAGACGAGTGAGAAGGTACAGATAAGAACAGAAGGAGCTGGGAGTGCGCTACGAACTGGCATCTCCCCATCTTGTTCAAGAGAGAGAGCGTTGGCACGAGCCATTTATTACATACGGAGCATCCCAGTCCCACCGCTATATGCAACGTCCGCTCGCGGTCATCAATACGCGCTCGCTGCCTGCCAGGGTTTTCCCGCCACGACGCGAGTCGACTTGGGTTGGAGACGGCGCTTGGTGAGGTCTGGCTGAGAGAGACGATGCTGCGCGGAGCACTCTGGCGAGCTGCTTCGAAAAGCCCCTTCCGCGTGAACGAATACGTGCAGCTGCCGCCGGGTTTTCGCCTCGAGCCCGGAGCGTGGACTGGAGCCACCCTCGACGCTGCGCACCGGCCCGGACCATCCTACCCTGTCCCCTGCATGGACCCTTCTCCTTCTTCCAGTCATTCCTGCCTGCCATTCCCTGTCGTGTAAGTCTGTTTGTCTGTCTTGGGCGTTGATAATATAAGACTGTTTAAGGCTGCCCTGTGTATCTTCTTCTTCTTCATTCTGTATATTACTTTCGTTTCTTCTTCTTTGGTTTTGGTGTACATAATTAATAAATGTCTGTTATTTCTTACCTTTTGTTTCTTTCTTCCCCCGATCGCTTTCGTCCTGTCTCCAATTGAGTACCTGTGGCACGATTTGGCCAACCGCAATAGTTGGGTTTAGTCCTTTAACGGCTCGAGCTGCGGGTTGCTAAACCGCTCGGCAATTACCATCTTGTCCGTGGTTCGAGCGGTACTTGTCTCCCTGCTTTGCGGAGGGATTGGTAAAGGTATTCGGGAGAACACCTTGACCAATAACCCTGACCAGTTTCACCCCCGCGATGGAGCATTACAAGTACCAGGACTAGAGACGGCCAGCTTAACAGGCCAAGGGGATTAACCCCCCCTTGCTAAGGGGAGTGCCGTCTCTGAGATCCGTAACAATTGGTGTCAGGAGTGGGATGGTCCGTATGTAATAAATGGCTCGTGCCAACGCTCTCTCTCTTGAACAAGATGGGGGAGATGCCAGTTCGTAGCGCACTCCCAGCTCCTTCTCTTCTCATCTGTACCTTATCACTCCTCTCTCTGCGTACCTTCTCACCCAACTCTCTCAAGCAGTCCCTCGCAGCCGCTTTTATTGCTCGTGTCGAAATCAAGCCGCCGGCTCCGATGCCACCCGACCGGTTGGCTCACCGCGGCGCTGGTTGGCCGGTAAAGGGCTCGCTGACTCCACCTCTGCTGATGCGTCGACGTGCCACACCTTGTTCTGGTGGCCCCACCCCCTTCTTCCTCAGCTTGACCACATGGCTTATGGCGGCGTGGTGCCAACAAAAACAGCCCAATGAAACGGCGGTGAACGCCGCCCTACTGTTACTTTGCGGAGACGATTGGGGGAATTGAAAGGGACCTATCTTATTTGATTAATGCAACGCAGATTCAACGATTGGGAACAGATCCTTAACTGAAACACACAATAATGAAATGACTACGGAGAGGTCCTATGGTTCGCTGCATGTTGTACATGGACTAACTAGGGTGCGATCTTTAACAAGCCAATTGATGGGGATATTTACAGGGGAACATTTATAAGGGAAACATTTACTAAAATTTACTAGTGAAGGTTCTAAAAACCGTAACACAGCACCCGTCTTTCCTCTCGGGCCGTCCCGGCCCGAAATAACTTTACTTATTGTGACACTCGGCTGTAGTAGCCCTCTACTATTAACCTTACCCTTGAGTGCGACAGTTTTAAAACAACTACGTATGTCCCGCCTGCTATGTTGCATCCTACCTAACAGACTCACGCCCACAGAATAACCGAATCATGGAATGGTTTTCAAACTATACATTTACGGTGGGGAGCATTATTTACAAAACAGCAAATTGTTACGGATCTCAGAGACGGCACTCCCCTTAGCAAGGGGGGGGGGGGGGGTTAATCCCCTTGGCCTGTTAAGCTGGCCCTCTCTAGTCCTGGTACTTATAACGCTCCTTTGCGGGGTGAAATTGGTCAGGGTTATTGGTCAAGGTGTTCTCCCGAATACCTTTACCAATCCCTCCGCAAAGCAGGGAGACAAGTACCGCTCGAACCACGGACAAGATGGTATTTGCCGAGCGGTTTAGCAATCCGCAATCCGAGCCGTTAGCAATCGACTAACCCGATTCTGAGCGTTGGCCAAATCGTGCCACAGGTACTCAATCGAAAGAAAGGACTAAAGCGATCGGGGGAGATTGAAACCAAAAGAGGTAAGAAATAAGACATTTATTAATTATAATTATGTACAAAACCAAAGAAGAAGAGGAAATGAAAGTAATATACAGAATGAAGAAGAAGAAGATA
>NC_136261.1:140202927-140212927 GCF_964187855.1 Myxine glutinosa
ATTGGTGTCGGGGAGTGAGATCGACCCGGAGCGCGCTGCACGCGCTCAAAATTATAAAGCGGACGAAATTGTGTTTTATAAAACCCGAATTTTTAGATCGCGCCATGGACAATCAAGGCGATCGGATGTCGGTGGGGGAGATAGACGGGTTAGGGGTAACCCAGGAACCAGGGGAAATGTATGTGGAAGAAAGGGAGGAGGAAAATGGCAATGTGGTTGCGGGAATTTCAGGTGCACAAAATGGCGCTCTAGCGCACGTGATTACAGCGGCGCCACATTTAGCCACGCCCATGGTCGCGGTAGTCGAACCGGAGATGCCAATGGATTTGAACCTTTTTTTTATACAAATGAAGGCCCTTATGGCCCAGAATAGCGAGAAAATGAGGGAGGAAGCAAGGGCTGATAGTGCGAAAATGGAAAGCAGAATGATGGGGGTAATGAGGGACGAAGCAAGGGCTCAGAGTGAGCAAATGGGGGTAATGAGGGACGAAGCGAGGGGTACCAGTGAGGGGTTAGACAATAATTTTAAGGAGTTAGACAAGAAATTTGAGGGATTAGACAATGGGATAGAAGGGGTGAAAAATGGGTTAATGGGGGTAGAAAACAGAATGGCCGCTCAAGAGAATCAGTTAGAGGGGGTGAAAAATGGGTTAATGGGGTTAGAAAATAGGATGGAGGACAAATTGCGGGAAATGGGGGAACAATCCGCCCGGGAAATCGAACAGATGGGGAACCGGATGGAGGAAATACGAAGAGGGATGAGTGAGGAGGTCTCGGGGCTACGCGAGGAGGTAAAGCGAGGCGAAAAGCGTATCGAGAAAGAGGTGAGAAATAATACGGTAAAGTTACAGGGGGGAATAGAAGATCTGACGAAAGGAGTAGAACAGCTGACGGTGGGACAAAAAGAACTAGCGGACCAAGTGGAAAAGAACACTGCAATCATCGGGGGTTTAAAAGCGACACAAAAGGACATTAAAAATGAATTAATAGCGACACAAAAGGAATGTCAAATGGTACATGAGGGATTGACGAAGAGGTTGGAAGAGGTGACAGAAGTAATGGAGACGAAGGACCGGGAGGTAAGGACGCACATAGAAACGGTTAAAGTAGCAATGGAGGAAGAAATCGAGGGGGCGCACCGGGAGCTGAAAGAGGTAAAGGAAAAATTAGAGGAGGTGGAAGAAGGGGTGAGTGAAATTAAGAAGAGACGGAGGGAAACTAAAAGGGAGATAAAGGAGGAAGTCATGGAATATGTACAAGGTCTGTGTTCAAATCATGATGAAGTGCTCACTAACCAAATAAAAAGTTTGCAGGTGGCAGAGGAGGTGCGGAGACGAAGTACGGAGGTGAGTGGCAATGTATATGATGTGAGGAAAGCTTCAGTCGGCTTGGGGATTGGTTTGGATCCGGGTGTTCGTGAAAGGCCGTTGGTGAAGTGTGTGACAGGTCAGGTGTGCGAAAAAAGAGGTGTGCGAGAATGTCCGACCATGGGGTGTGTGAGGAAAAAGTGCACGCCGAGGAGTGAGTGTGCCGTCAGGAGTGAGCCGGTCGAAGCGCGTGTGCGAGGGGGTACATGGAAGCGCGGTGTGGTGAGTGTTACAGAGGATGTAACGAGAAAGTGTACGTCTGTGGTGAGTGTTACGGAGGAAGTAACGAGAGAGTGTACACCTGTGGTGAGTGTTACGGAGGAAGTAACGAGAGAGTGTGCACCTGTGGTGAGTGTTACGGAGGAAGTAACGAGAGAGTGTACACCTGTGGTGAGTGTTACGGAGGAAGTAACGAGAGAGTGTGCACCTGTGGTGAGTGTTACGGAGGAAGTAACGAGAGAGTGTACACCTGTGGTGAGTGTTACGGAGGAAGTAACGAGAGAGTGTACACCTGTGGTGAGTGTTACGGAGGAAGTAACGAGAGAGTGTACACCTGTGGTGAGTGTTACGGAGGAAGTAACGAGAGAGTGTACACCTGTGGTGAGTGTTACAGAGGATGTAACGGGAGGGTGTGCGCGAGAAAGGTGTGTAACGGACGGGTGCATGAGGAAAGAGTGTGCGGTCGAGAGTAAGGGTGAGTGCGCGACCGAGAGTGGAGGTGAGAGTAGTGAGAGTGAAACGGAGCGTGAGTTGGTTATGACAGGTGAGCGAGGATGTACACCTGGGATGGAAGGATGCACACCTGGAATGGTAGAGCGTGTGTGGGAAGGCACATTTGAGTTGGTAGTGAGACACGTGGTTGGGTGTGCGAATGAGAGCACACCTGTGATTGTCACAGAGGAGGTGACCGAGGAGGGGGCGCGAAGCGGTGTATTGGTGAGGTGTGCGAGCAACGAATGTGTGCCAAAGTGTTCGGTGGTCAGGTGTGTGACCAAGTCGGTGAGCGGAGTGAGTGTACCGAGGTGTGAAAGAAAAGGTACGAGGAGAATGGGAACGGCTGCATGTATGAGCAAGAAAGAGGTAGCGTATGCATGTAAGCCTGCAGGTGAAGCGTCGACGGTAACCGGGTTAAAGGTTAGGTCGACTTTTAGCCGGATCGGGCCCTCGGTGCGTGCCGGGCTTCGCGTGCCGCGAGAACCAGCGGAGATCCGAGCCACGGCGGGTTCGAAAGGACCGCCGTGCGCGATCCACGCTGGGCCTCGCGTGGAGCGGCCGCGTCCGGGCTCCACTAGGCGGAGCGGGCCGCCCGATAGGAAGGGTCGTCATGGCGACCACTTTCTATTGAGACGTGCCGGCAGGTCGAGATCGGGACATTGGATGGCTTCACGCCGAGGTGGTGCATGGGATCTCGGCCCGGGTAAGCCTCCGTCCCTGCCCCGAATGCGGGACGCATCCAGCCGCCAGCACAAAAGAATCCGCGTTCAGTGCTCGGCTGTACGAAGCCGGGCTGTAGATGTGAATTGGCGCACCGAGAGGATGTAATAAGTAGACGGGTGATGGTGATAGTGATAGTGATTTAAAACGAAATTTAGAAAAGTGAATAGAATTGGCAGTAAATGGAAAATTTTTGAATTGCTGGATTTGGACGAGCGAAATTGGTAGTGAGAGACCCCCGATGTGGTGGGATGGCAAATCCACCATCCCTCACAGGTGGGGGCAAATGCGCAATAGTTTATGGGGTGGCTATGACAACCGAGCCAGGGAGGGCTTGGATAATGATAGGGATCGAGAAGAGATTGACATTAGGTAACGTTAAGGTTAGTTAGTGACTGATACCTGTAGTGGGGACACAGGTAGATTAGTGTGGATTATAATGACGTGGGAGCGCAATAGTTTAAAGGGACGACTGGGAAGCGCAAGTTTCAGAGGGGAGTAGTTAGCTGAGATGATGCCGTGTGTGTGAGGATTGAACAGGTGAGAATGGAACAGGTGTGATTGCACAGGTGTGCAACTGAACAGGTGTGTGGAGCAGTGTATGAGGGAGTAGTGGTGATTGCGTGTTGTGTTGACCAAATGGTCCAGGAAGAAAGGAGGGTGCAGGTGGCACCAGGTGAGATTGCACAGGTGTGCAACGACAGGTGAATGGAGGACAGGTGTATGGAATAAATGGTATGGGGTATTGGCCAATGGATGGTCGTGGAGTGGGTATGGTGGAAATTGTGGAGTGGAGTGGATGGTGCGAAGGTGTGAATGGGGGAAGAGTGGACCCCCATCACGGATACCCGGGGCGGGTAGTGTAAGTGTTAGGTAGAGGGTATAGGTAAATTGTAGTTGGATATTGGCATCTGTGGTGCGGGTGACAGAATGGTATGTGGATGGGTGCGTTGGTGTTGTGGAAATGGCTGGGCGTGTAGCCTGTTAGTGTGTGTAGTTGGTTTGGGCACTCCACCACTGTAAGGATGTCGGCCAGGTGAGGCCGCAGGTGGGCTCTGGGAGCCGGTAGTAGTTGTGTGGATGGGGCCCGAGGATCCGGAGGACGGACCCGGGTAGCCCAGTGCCAGAGGGCACCAAGGGGTGACAGAGCCAGGAGAGGGGCTGCCCCCAGTTAGATAGGTTAGGGTGAGGAGCTAAGTAAGCTCGGGTGGCAACTACAGTGGTGGAGGTGTGCAGGTGGGTAGACCTGTTGGGAGAGGTACACGTCGCAGCCCAGAAATTGTGCTAGAGCACCGGGAGATGAATCGGGGGAGTGAGACCCCAAAATTGAGGAGCACCACAGTTTGGCCAATGGGAATTGGTTATTAGAACCCATAGTGTAAGTTGGCCAATGGATTGGCAGGGAAAGACCCCGGGTAGTGTAAAGTGTGTTAAAGTCATTTAGAGGATAGTTAGGATGAAGGATCTCCTCGCACCATCTGCATCCACTCACCTGAGGTGACAGGTACTCCACACCATGCCATGTTTTGATTATTTTTTATGATGCAAATGTTTGGATTGTGAGACGCATCATGACGTGGGTGGGACATTGTGCTTTGATGTTCCATCTCTGCCTCCTTATGAGGATTGATGATGAATTTGGTGATGGCAAATTTTGAAGTAAAGGGATTGTGGGGACGAATTTGGTATAAGGGAAATATGGGGAAGACGTGACAGTAGTGACGAATTTGTAAATGGGTAGATTTTGTAAATATGGGGTAAGAGCAAGGGTAGTGTAGGTGACAGGGGGGTGACGTACGGTAGGGACGAGCTTTCTCACTTCGCCCTCCGTACGCATTTCACCTTGCATTGCCTTGTTTGACGTGTACCCTTGTGACCTTACCCCTCGCTCAATTGTCTTTCTTTTGTCTCCCACATGACCTGTGCGCCATTGGGTGCCGAGGGGAGCGTGCGTGAGGTGGCCATTGTGCGCCCGAGATTCCCAGAACCAGCACGCATTGCGTTGATGTACCACTTTATGGACCGCTGTTCGGCGGCCAAGTACCACTTGATGGACCCCAGGTTCTGGGGCAGAGCACCTCTGTTGGAGACCGGCCATAGTGGCCAGGGAATCTTGCTTGCGGACCTCGGTAAGGTGGCACCTATGCCAAACAGGTGGACCACCCTTAGTTGGCCCCTGAGGCCCTAAATAAAAATGGACGCAAGTTGTGCTTTTTTTTAGTATGTCCAAATAGGCCGCATGAAGCCAGAAGACGTCGGGAAGAACATCGGCCCAGCAGAGAAGGAGAAGACCACCACCAGTTGTTTTGTTGTGTTTATTATGAACCATGGTGACTGCGCACCGAGTGGTGCTTTGTGGTGCTTGTGGTGCTTTTGGGTGCTTTGGTGGTATTGGTACTGGTGCATCGATGCAATGCGTGCTGTCTCCTCCCTCCCAACAGGAATTTCTTTCTCTTGTTCCCTAAAAAGAAAAGAAAAAAAAAACACACAGGTCCTGGGTTGCGTTGTAAATAAGAAACCACGTCATTGTAAATAATGCTCCCCACCGTAAATGTATAGTTTCAGAATAATTCCGTAATTCGGTTAGCTGTGGGCTTGAGTCTGTTAGACAGGATGCAATGCAATAGGGGGACATACTTATTTGTGTTTTAAAATTGTCACACTCAGGGTCAGGTTAATTGTAGAGGGAATTACACCTACATGTCACACTCAGTTAAGTCTAGTAGGCCCGAGGACGTGCCTGAAGAAAGGAGGGTGCAGTGTAACGATTTTGAGAAGTATAACGGGTTTTGAGAAGTGTAACGGGTTTTGAGGAGTGTAACAATTTTGGAGGAAGGGTAACGGATGTGAAGAGTATGGTTTTGGTATGGTAACATCATGGTAATGTAAATAATGGTCGCAGCCGTCCTCCTAATTAATTTCATAGAACATACACGCAGGTCACGATATATCTTTTAAATAGTGTATTTCCTTATTCCATGTAGGCTAAGTATGTGTTTTCCACTAGATTGACTTTGCATTGTATCAAACAAAATAAGCGTAGGCCCTTCCAATTTCCCCAAAACCTCCCTTCCAATTGCCTTCCGCATTTTGGCTGGTTTTCTTCAAACCACCATTGGCCACGAGGTAAGGTTGGAGAAGAAAGGCGTGGCTCCACCTCGTCAGAAGAGGGCAGGAGTGAACCGGCCCTAACAGCCAATCAACACCGCGGTGAGTGACCCGGTAGGCGTGCCCTCGGAGCCGGCGGCTTAATTCCGCCGGAGGTGATAAAAGCGACTGCAGGGGACTGCTTTACGAGTGCAGATGGGAGATGACTGGAGATGAGCTGGAGAGGAGCAACGAGGCTGCACCAAAGAGAGGCCTTGAGAGATACGCTGGGGGATGACCTGGAAGAGGAGCGCAAGCCCTACCTACCTACCTACCTGCCTGCCTGCAATACCCCCCTTGTCGTTGGAGAGACGCGCTGAACGGAGGGAGACGGCTCCACCCCAGGAAGAGGAGCAGGTGTGCCGAGCCAGCGCGTGACGGCCGCGGATACGCGACGGAGGTTTTCCCGCCAAAACCGCGAGGGGTGCTGCGGCCTCCGACCTTGCCTTCCTCCACGCGTCCACCTCAGCTATTCCTTCCTGCAATATCCACCGTGTGAGTGTGAACGTCCTGTCCTACTCGTTTGTCTTGGGGATTAAGTAAATGAAATAGAATAAGTTAACAATGCACTGTGTGACTGCTCTTTTCCATCTATTGCTGTAAATAATATTGGTCGCTCTAAAATATTGCTTGTGTGTGTATAATAAATCTGTTCTTCCTCCGTATTCTTCTTCTTCTTTTTCATTCTCTTGCGATCGCTTTAGAGATTTCCCGATTGAATATCCGTGGGGCGATCTGGTCAACGTCGGGTGAAATCGGGTTTTAATCGGGGAGTAACTGTTCGGACGCGGTTAAATACACCACCGCTCGGTCCATATAACATCTAAAAGCCGCGTCTGTAACAATATATATGTATATATATATATATATATATATATATATATATATATATATATATATATATATATATATATATGTATATATATATGTATATATATATGTATATTAGGGTGGAGCTTAAAAAAAATTAAAAAACTAAATTTTTATATCTGAAAGTCTTACCCCCTTAATCTGTTCCATATAATATAGCAACAATGTATAAAAAGTTTGAGCACTAAATTATTATGTTTAGGGGTAGCTCAAGGGCCTCAAAGATTATGAAAATTATAAAAAATTCAACGAATTACGAATATATCAGACTATATCTTAATTTATTTTAAACAACACACTTGAACACAGTATTTATTTTTGAACACGTTAATAGTGAATTCTTTGTTCAGTTTCTGACAGAGTTCATAGTATCAGTCTGACAATGTCCAGCAAACCCCAAATTTATTATTTTCATGGCATCCCGGACAGTGTATGTTTTCTGCTATCAGGGTACATTCTGCGATGGTCCTTGACAACTTGCAGCAGGAATTGCAGCTGAGTTTCATTGCGGGTTATCAACCCACTGTACTCCTGAATAAGTGCCACTCCACGTTCAGCGTAGTCATTGACAACTTTTAGAGAGTTGACTGTTTCTGCAGCCTGCTTGTAGTCGTCTCTGTCATCCCACAAGTCCGGATCAACCGCGAGAAATCCATCTGGAAGTTCCATCATTCGCAGAAGTTTCATTGACCTTGCTGTGACGAAATCTTCCAAGTTCTTGTCCTTGAATGAATCAAGAGCAACAGTGATTCGCTTGGAATGATCCTGATCTTGGTCTTCTTCATTCTTCATGGCACTCACCATCAGTCTCTTGGTTGACGAACTGACCCGACTGTCGAAGAAAGCCTAGCTAACAAGTTCCTGTGACAAGTACCACACGTGATTGGAAAACTTGCGTGATGTTGACTTTGAGATGGCTGGATGGATTGATGAGTATTCAAGCAGTGACTTCAGCAGCAGCAGGTCACTAAGGAGCACCTGATGCTTGAGGTGCAGAGATCCAGGCTGTCAGGTAGACACGTACTGTGAATACACACACATCACGTAATCCTCTCTTTTCTGCAGGAGTCAGTTTGAATTGAGCCTTGAACATCCAGATCTTGAGACAGTATATTACTTTGGACATCCAGCGGGCGTGGTGCATTGCTCCGGGTGACATGAATCGCACTCCTCTGGCAGGAGCAGCACCGAGAAAGACAATCACAAGTTCCAAGAATTCTTTATAATCATCTCTCGGCTGACTCTGTTCAAGATGCTTGTTGGCATAATCGATAGTGCCTTGCTTTATGTCTTCCACTAGACTTGCCACGTCATCAGCTGCAATCCCTGGTTCATACTTGGCCGTGTCTATGAATCCCCAGTATTCCTGGAAGCGTTTGAAGAGTGGAACCTCGGGAGAAGATTTGGCTCCCAATCCCATACACACTTGGAACACTGCACCAATTAATCAATTCCATAATGTGATGCCTGCAAGCTAGTGACAAGAGCTCCTTCTCAAGCTTCTGCTCTAGGAGGACACAGGCACCAGCGATCCGACCAGTGTTTGAGCTGGTCGTGTCAAAACACATAGCTCGGATGCTGTCGGCTATGCCCCAGTCTTCAATGGCTCCAAAGACAGCAGCAGCCTGAGCCTCGCCTGTTCCAGATGGAAGCTTGGCAACTGTGAGTAGCTGAGAAACTCCTTTCCCTGAAACCAATACTGGCAGGCGATCAACCTTCTCTTTTCCAATTAGATCAAGGATCAGTTTGCCGTCCCAGTGAACAACAAGGGGAACGTTACCCTGAAACTCCGCCTTTATATTTGCAGATCTCTGGACTCGGTGTTGTACTCTTTGTCGGCGAATTGAGTCTCTGTTTAGAGCAAGTTCATCAATGTTCTGTCCCAAGCTTTTGGCAGTTTCTGCTAAAACAAAAACGGCTTTGCGGTCTGACACTTTTGTGCGATCTAGAGCGGCTGCGAGTTCTTCAGTAACGACAGTTTTTCGCCCCCTCTTTCTTTTTTGTGTCTGAAATGTGATGCCTCCAGCAGCTCCCTCACTTGCATTGTCCCCAGTTTCCATCTTTTCACTATCTTCTGCTGAGCTGTTTTCAGATTCAGAACCAGATGAAATCAGTTCAGCTGTAGAAGCTGCTAACTGTTTCATTTGCTCCATTCACTGTCGCCTGGCAAGCATTTCCTCCTCTCTTTTGGACGCCGTTTTCTCCTTCGCAGCAAACTTTACATCTACTCCAGCCAGCGACCCCCTTCTTCCCTTTTCTCGCTGGGCTAACAAGAAATCCTTGTCTTCTTGTAATACTGACGTATTGGTCAGAGCATCAGCATGAGCGACATCAAAAAGGTCTTCAAGCCTGGAAACAAAAGCCGACTCTCTCGCGAGTTGAGTTGGTGACGTTCGCGCTTTGTTCTTTTTCAGAAGACGCCATTCTTCAAATGTCTGCTCAAGCTTGGTTTGGCAGTTTTGATGAGCTCTCATCGGGATTCTAGCTTTCTTCCAAAAGTTAGCTATTTCCATGATGGTAACATCCGACGATTGTCTTACGGTCTCCTTCAGATCGAGATGGTGATGTAGGAAGAATCCAAGAGCCATACGCAATGATGGCAACTTGCTGCCACTTAATTCAGTCACAGAGTCGCCAAGGAGATACAACTTGGTTTGAGATCTTGTTGCTTTTTCCACAGATGACATTTTCAATCAGATATGAATCTGAAAGAAGTAGAACATAGCATTAAGAAATTAAGAATCAAGAAAATTCAAACAGTTCTATTAATAACTGAGCAGTGAGCACAATGCCTCAAGCAATTACACAAACATACTGCTGCAACAGTGTTGCAGCTGTTGCTTAGTCAGCATAGTCAGTCCATTGAGTCCAAACAGTAAACAAGTCTGAACATGTCTGGAATATAAATTCATGGAAAATTTGCATTATCAATTTATCAGAAAAACAATGGGATTCGGATGATTGGTTGGATAATAGATATGAACCAGTTGAACCACAATGATTATGCTTCTATAATCTGTGATAATATTATACCATGTTTATACACCCATTGTGTCTGTGATTCTCTGCAAAGCCTGTGATAACTTCGTTTTTATTTTCAAATAGTGTTCTGTGATACACCTATGTACAGTGTTTACTTTTAGATACTATGGTGATAAGCGTTCCCAGGTCAGCGCTACATC
>NC_136261.1:140217927-140310427 GCF_964187855.1 Myxine glutinosa
CACGGCCATAAATACAGGTTTGTGTGGCAAGGGTGCCCGGAGGGCGTGCATGGTGCTGGTGTCCTGTTTTCTGAGGAGTTTGTAAACAGTGTGGTGAGTCGAGTGAGTGAAAGGTTGATGAAGGTGAAAATGATGATTGGAAAGCTCTTGGTGAACGTCATCTCGGGATATGCTCCGCAGGTTGGTCGGAGCAATGAAGAGAAGGACAAGTTCTGGTGTGCAATAGAGAAGCTGATGGAAAACGTGAAAGATGAGGATGTTGTTGTGGTAGGAGGAGACCTAAATGGACATGTGGGAAGGAGTGTGGACGGTTTTGAGGGAGTTCATGGGGGTTACGGATATGGTGTGAGGAATGGAGAAGGTGACAGGATTTTGGAGTTTGCTGATTGAGCTGGTTTGTTGATTTGTAATACTCAGTTCCAGAAAGAGGATAATAAGCTTGTTGCATACACGTCAGGTGGGTCGACGACAACCGTTGACTACCTGATGGTGCGTAGGCGAGATAGGGGGCACCTCCGGGACACAAAGGTGATCCCGGGGGAGGAGGCTGTTTCACAGTACCACTTGGTTGTCTGCGACATAAGGTGAAAGGTGCGAGGAGAGCTTGGTGGGTGAACTACCAACCGAGAATGAAGGTGTGGAGGTTGAAAGAGGTGACAGTGAGGGAGGCAGTAAAATAGAGGCTGAGTATGGCAGAGGATGATGTGGTTGAGCTTGAAAGTGGTTGGATGTCAATGATAGATAGTCTGTTGGGAGCCTTTGGTGAGGTATTTGGATGCACAAAAGGACCACCGAGGCATTCGGAAACATGGTGGTAGGATAATGAAGTTGGAAAGAGGATTGACGAGAAGAGGAAGAAGTTCAAGGCGTGGCAGAAGGCGAAGGGTTCGGGGGCAGAAAACGCAGAACATTAAAGTTATAAGGCAGCCAGGAAGGCTGCAAAGAAAGAGGTAGCAAAGGCGGAGGAGGCATGTAGGAAAATGTTCGGAGAACGCTTGGATTTGGAAGAGGGTCAGAGAGCGGTAGTCAGGATTGCAAAGCAGATAGCGAAAGAGAGGTGCGATGTGATGGGGGTGAGTTGCTTGAAGGATGAAGTGGGACAAATCATTGTGGACCTAGATGGAATTAAAGGAATGCTGGAAGAGATATATGGAAATGCTGTTGAATGCAGAGAATGAATGGGACGGCATCATCGAGAGTAACCCAGTTTTAGGACCGGCAGAGAAGATAACTGAGAAGGCAGTTAAGGAAGCGATAAAAGCAATGAAGAGTAGAACAAGTACAGATACATTCAAAGTACACTGCCCCATGCCAAATAATTAAATATGCTGCAGCGCGGCATTGCCGGGGCGCCTCAGGCGCCCGGCAATACCGCAGTGCAGCTCATTGAGGCTGCATTGGGAGGGAGAGGTGTACACTAATTGATTGATTAATTGTATAATTAAAATCAATAAAAGATTATCACAAAATATTTTCATAATCAATTGGCTAATGGCATACCTAAAGCACTAGTGCTTCATCCGAAGATGTATCTTTTAGAAATGTAATTAAATAAGTCATTTATAAAAAATATAGCCACATCACTTGGTCACTCATGTCCAAATATTAGCTTCCCAGCTCAAAAGGTGCCTGAGATATTGGCCAAATGAGAAAGAAAATAAATAAATGATTAATAATGAAAATAAATAAATAATAATCATAAAAAAATTAAATTATTAATCAATTTGGTCAGAGAACACATAAACTACCACTATTTCATCAGAATCTGTAACTTAAAAAACAAAAAAATTTTTTTTGTCATTAATCGAATAATTAAATAATTAATCGATTAATTGATTCATTAATAAATCAAAAATATCCTTTGCAGCCAAATCACCTGGTCATTGGCATGTCCAAATATCAGCTTCCTAACTCAAAAGGTGCCTGAGTTAATGGTCAGAAGAGAAAGGAAATTTGATAAATTAAATAAGTACTTAATTAATCGCTAATAATTAAATAACTCCTCAATTTATTGATTAATCAAAAAAAAAAAATACCGTTTTTGACAAAGGACTTGCTCACTATTGTGCCGAAATTTCAGCTTCCTAGCTCAAAGGATGGCTGAGATATCGTCCGGACAAACAAACAAGAAAGAAAACAAACAAGAAAGAAACCAGAGTGAAAACTGAGTACTCTCTTTCAGCGTGCGTCACTGCCGAGGCCCCTTTGGTGCCCGGCAATGACGATTTGCAATGCCTGGAGATGGCATAGGAAAGGAGCGGTGTACAATAGCAGGAGGGCCGACGGGAGTTGTGGGAGATATGTTGAAGGCAGCGGGAAGTTGGGGAGTGAAGAGAATGACAGATCTGTAATCTGGTTGTGAAAGAAGGCCGCATTCCAGTGGATTGGGAACTGAGTACCCTCGTCCCTCTATACAAGGGGAAAGGTGACCCTCTGGACTGTGGCTCGTATCGAGCGATAAAGTTATTCGAGCATGGAATCAAGGTATTGGGGAGGAGGATAAGGAAGAAAGTGAAGATCGACGAAATGCAGTTTGGATTTATGCCAGGAAGAGGAATGACAGACGCGCTTTTTATTGTAAGGCAGTTGCAGGAGAAGTACATGGAGAAGAGGAAGAAGTTGTTTCTTGGGTTTGATGATCTGGAGAAAGCATTCGATAGGGTTCCATGCGAAGTCCTGACATGGGCATTGAGGAAGTTAGGAGTGGAGGAATGGTTGATCAGAGTGGTGATGGCAATGTACGAGAGAGCGCGCACAGCTTTGAGGACGAAGGACGGGCACAGTGGTGAGTTTGAGGTGAAGGTGGGAGTGCATCAGGGGTCGGTACTAAGTCCACTACTATTTGTAGCTGTGATGGAGGTGCTGGCTCAGAATGTAAAGGAGGGTTTATCATGGGAGTTGTTGTATGCAGATGATCTGGTGTTGATTGCGGAAAGTATGGATGGACTAAAGGAGAAGATGAACAAGTGGAAGGAATGTATGGAGACAAAAGGTCTGAAGGTGAATTTCGGAAAAACGAAGGTGATGGCAAGTGGTAAAGCATCTGGTGAGGTGGAAAGAACTGGGAAGTGGCCGTGTGCTGTGTGCAATAAGGGTGTCGGAGTGAACTCCATTCAATGTACAATGTGCGCTGATTGGGTTCATCAAAAATGTAGTGGTCTGAGAGGGTCATTAACCAGTGTGGCAGCTACATTCAAGTGCAATGTGTGCACAGAGGGAGCTGCAGATGGAGGAAATGTTGAGTTGGATCTTGGAGACAGCATGAAGCTGGAAGGTGTGAAAACATTTTGCTACCTAGGAGACATGCTGAATGGAGAAGGTGGATCAGACTCGGCAACAGTTGCTCCAGTGAGATGTGCACGGAAGAAGTTTCGGGAAATGAGTGGCGTGCTGACGAGGAGGGGAGTGTCGTTGAAGCTGACGGGAAAGGTGTATTTTGCATGTGTGAGAAGTGTGATGATTTATGGGAGCGAGACATGGGTAATGAATGTGGTGCAGCAACGAAGGTTGGAAAGGGTGGAAATGCGAATGGTTCGGTGGTTGTGTGGAGTATCGTTCAGAGAGAGCAAGACAAATGATGAAATGCGAAAGATGATGGGAATAGAGCCTGTGATGGATGCTGTGAAGAGAAACAGGTTGAGATGGTTTGGTCATGTGTTGAGGAAGGATGAAAGTGACTTGTTGAGAAGAGTGATGGAAATGAATGTCGAAGGTTGTAGAGGACGGGGAAGACCGAGAAAGACTTGGCGAAAGGTGGTGGAAGAAGAAATGCGGGCAAGGGGGTTAACAAGGGGAGATGCAGAAAATAGGGCAAAATGGAGAAGATTGTCACGGGGCCCGCAAGGCTAACCCCCGCTCTTGCAGGGAAAATGGCCTTAAAATGCCTGTTGTGTTTGTTGTATTCAAAAACCGAAAATAGTACAAACGCAACCTATACATCGTTTTATAGGTAATTTCACTGCTCATCTAGCAATATCACTCTCAAGTGTGAAAAAATAGATTGTCGATATAAGGATCCACATGACACCAACTACAAACCACCACCTGACAACGGGTGAACCTCCAATGTTTACCTCATCCTCACAACAAGGTGAGTTGTTGTTTTGCTTTGTTTGGGATCATACTGCTTTGAGCTCCCAATGTTAATCACAACGAAACTTTCTACCATCAGATTTTTAACCATGATATATAGACAGGCCCCGGGTTACGAACGATTTCCGTTTTTAAGTCTGTCTGTAAGTCGAATTTGTATGTAAGTCGGAACAGTTACGTACGGTTCACAGCTAGCGTCAATTAGTCAAATGTTTGTTTTAGTATATGGTATATATTTTCCCTAAAACATCTGTAGGTGTAAAAAAAGCATTAAAGAAACATTTCTTAAACTGTTTCGATAGAAAAGAAAAGATAATGATTAAAGGTTAACACTTACTCTCGTTCCAATTGATGTCTTGCATAGCTTGAAACGATCATACCTTGATATATCTCTCCTCTATTTATCTCTTCTGGGGGGAGGCCAGAAGCAAACAGACATACCTTGAAACGATCATCCCTTGATATATCTCTCCTCTATTTATCTCTTCTGGTGGGAGGCCAGAAGCAAACAGACAATGCAGAAACGGCAAATGCTAAAGCATGAAACCAATAAATTCCACATTCCCTGTAGCACCTTCAGTTGCACGTCAGACATGGACAGCAAGTTCGTGAAGGACTTCCATGAAAAACGTACCCGTTCACAAACAAACGGGTATGTTTGTTTCATTCCCAGTCAATGGCGATTTTGATCCTCTAACTAAATTACCAATAGCCTTTCCATTTCGATAAATAAACCACTGCGTTGCTTCGTGATAATTGTCGCTTTCATCGGGACAGAGCCTTTTACATGCTCCATTACTCTCCCCTTGTCCTTTATAATTGTCCCGATCGTTGACCGACTGTAGCCTAACGCTTTTCCAATGTTTGTTGGCGTTTCATCTCTCTCCGATCGCTTTATTATATCCACTTTCGTTTCAATCGTGATCGTTTTCCTTTTCTTCGATGCATCACCATCACTTGCATCAGATTTACGCTTTGGAGCCATGAGGGTAAACACACGAAAAATTTAAGTCAAAACACAACGCACACAACAGTGTTTACGCGATCCGACTTAAAATGGCGACGACAGCGTGGCGTTGATCTCCCTCGGGCCGACGAACCGCTGAAAACGCGCAGTGTTTTGAGCTTCGCGCAAAGTAGTCCGCCCGTTCGTTTGTACGAACCATTGTATGTAACTCAATTTTTTAAATCATAGGCTTTACGGAGGTCGGTACGTAAGTACGGGCGTTCGTAAGTCGGGCATTCGTAACCCGGGGACTGCCTGTACCTGAAAATGGGTTTTATACCATGATGGTGATGATGAGGTCATTTGGTCAGTTATTGTCGTGTTGCACTCCCGAATTTAATTTATTTACCAACCCGAGGTAATGTCTTTACTACACCTTCACTCCTTTACACACTTTAGACCCTTTCCACCCCTTAGACCCTTTTAGACCTGTTCCACCCCTTTGCCCCCTCTCAACCTTTTACACCCCTTATACCCCCTTTTACCCTTTACACCCCCCTTAGAACATATTTAGACCTCTTTTAATCCTTTACACCCCTTAGACCCTTTACACCCCCCTAATACCTCTTGGACCCTTTACACTCCTTAGACCCTTTACACCCCTTAGACCCTTTAAACCTTTTAGACCCGTTCCACCCCTTGGACCCTCTAGAGTCTAGACCCTTTGCACCCCTTCGACCCCTTTGACCCTTTACACCCCCTTAGAACATCTTTAGACCCCTTTTAATCCTTTACACCCCTTAGACCCTTTACATCCCCCTTAGATCCCGTTGACCCTTTACACTCCTTTAGACCCCTTTGCACCCCTTGGACCTCTTTGACCCTTTACACCCCTTAGACCTCTTTCACTCTTTACACCCCCTTAGAAACCATTGACGCTTTACACCCCTTAGACTCCTTAGAACATCTTTAGTCCCCTTTTAACCCTTTAGACCCCTTTTAACCCTTTACACCCATTCGACCCTTTACACTCTTTAGACCCTTTAAACCCCTTAGGCTCCGTTCGACCCTTTGCACCCCTTAGGCCCCCTCGACCATTTACACCCTTTTAGACCCCTAACACTCCTTAAACCCTTTACACCCCTTAGAGCCCTTTCGACTATTTTCACCCCTTTAAACCCCTTAGACATTTTACACCCCTTAGACCTTTAGACCCTTTCATACCCATTTTGAACCTGTTGAGACATATACACCATTTGACACTTTTCAGACCTATTGACTTTTTAAGACACTTTGGACACTTTTGACCCCTTTTGCTCTTTTGTCCTTAAACACCTTTAGACCCCATTCGGCCCTTTTACGATCATTGATTATTTAAACACTTTAGACCCCTTAGATAATTCGAAAAAAAAAATCCTCCAAAAATCGGTTTTGTCAACCTTTTCCGTGCACTATTCGCGTTGCATCACAAGTTGCGACAATAAATCTAAACTGATATCTCAAAGTGAAACTGATGTTGAAACGTGAAACTGAAACTACTCATCTATGGATCATTGAATGGGAAACCAGAATGAAATGCTGTGGTGAATATATATATATATAGAGATAGAGAGAGATAGAGATGGGAGGTCGGAGCTGAAGAAATGATGTGGAGAGGGATAGGTGCCTGGAGGTGGTCGGTTGTTATGGAAATAACTTTGGTGATCTTCCATCAGGCTGTAGGCCCAAAACATGCCTAAACCCGTTTCCCAGCTGAGCTTTCATAATTTCACCTTCCATCCCAAGCAGTACATCGGAGGTACAACAAGTATGGATTGGAAATCTTATCTGATAGAATGTAACGAGGTTGTCGATGTTACCAGCTGCACCCATTGCGACATATTCTCACTGAATATTTACACTGAATTCCCATTTCTGTCAATTCACATTCCAAAGGAAATTGCTAAATTCAGGTGTCATTTATGTACCCCCCCCCCCCCCCCGTCCCTGTCCTAGATGGGTACCTTTGCTAGTACATGCATGTAAACAAACTTGTGATAGCTGCATCATAGTAAGATTTCCACTATTATTAAGCAGAATGAATGCAAGATACATTTGCAATTAACTTTGACTGTCGGGGAAGGGCGAAGGTGTAAGAGAGAAAGAGTTCATTTCAAAAATTGCTATTTATAAAAAAAAAAATTTTTGTCACTGGTTGTGTATGGGTGAAGGAGTTCACGGCATGTAATGCGAAGAAGAGAAAAATGTGAGTGTGAAGGATGGTGTGCAAGAGATCAGTGCTGGAACAGTTTACGACTGAAGCCTAAGGGGAATACTTGGATGCGATTACGTGATCAATGTAGAGGCTTAAAATCTCTGCATTTTATTTGCCTCATATTAACATGAGACCTAAAGTTATATGTTTTCTTTGTTTTCCTAACTTCCTTTTATGCAAGTTGGTATTTGTTTTTTGAAGAACGTTATTGAAATAGAGTAGCTTGAATCTTTCTGACAAGATGATATTTTGTCCTTTTTCACCTTGCTTTTCTTATTCCTAGCCAGAGGAAGATACAGAAGCTTCCAATGACGCATCACTACGCCAACGGTCAATGTTGCATGCACAGCTCATCCGGCGTGCACCAATGCTGCACAACTACCTGCATATGCCTCCTTTCCGACCGCCGGGAAGTGGTGTTGATGAAGGTACAGCATTATCAACGCAAAGTAATACTCCTGAAACAGACTCTCGTCGGATTTCAGCATACGCACTCGACACCCTTGCAAACATGGAAAATGGTGGCCGTTCCTTTTACGATCATGTGACCGAAGGCAGAATTGCTGGAGGAGGTGGAAGTATTAGTGGGGGTGGCAGGACTTCCCCTGATTCTACAACATTTCATTCTCTGCGTGATACTAGCCATTCATCTGTGTTTGCTGTGCTGCGAGACAGGTTTGGTTATTTGACCTCTACCCAGCCTTCTAGCTCTGGCTCTACCTTTGGCCAACGACAGGACCAAGCAGCTGCACTTTCTGAACATGGTAGAACAGGTTTGGGTTGGCCAACAACTGTACCAGGAAACAACTCTGAAAGGATGTTCTTACCGCCCTCACCCCCACCTGTGCCCTATGCAAGTTTGGTTACTACTGGACCCTCGAGACACCCTAACCTGGGTCAAACTGAGGATATCGGGAGCAGATCAGAGGAACCGCGTCAGGGCAGTTGGCGGCCATTTTCAGTAGTTAGTCAAAGAACTCAACCTAGAAGAACAGAGACTTTGTTTAGACACACTGGTACTGGGCGTTCACTTATTTCAATGGCAGGCTGGTCCCGTTCAATTCTTAGCATGGAAGGGCTAGATTTTGTCCGGTCCTCTAGACGTCCCGTTTCTGAGCCTGATGAACCAGATATTTCATTCCTGCAGGATGTTCGTTCTGAAGATGAAGGTTTACCACTCATGGAAGGTGTAGCTTCTGATCCTCATGGATGGAGCTCAGATGAATCTGTTTACCCTGCTGACTCTCTGGGGCCTGTTGAGTACCCTTTGGAGGGTGATGATGCCTCAGATGTCCAGGGTACCATCGACATGTATCTGAGCGCTACAGGGGCAGAGAGTCCCGCTGTAACCTTTGCTGATTTCCCTGGAGTTCCCTATCAGCCTGGTCAACCTGAATTGCTTGAAGAAAGCCTCAACAATAACAATAACATCAGTGCTTCAGTATTTGATTTGAATGTTGCACAGACCAGCACCGGCAGACTGGAGTCACAACGAACAGCATCCTCCTTTCCTAGCCTAACTCGAGAATTGCCTGACCAACAGGAGGGCAGTGGTGCGAATAGGGTGGGAGAAGAAAATGAAGCGAGTTCTTCGGTGCCTGTCCATCGATGCCGTGCCTGCCACAACCTGCTGACGTTTACTGGAGAGTCTCGGCGGTGGGAGGAGCATCCGCAGCCCGGTCAACAGCGACAGAATGAAGGCATCTTAACCTCATCAGCCAATGGTTTAGAAAGCAGACGACTGCCACATGCCAGCAGTGCCTTTGAGTCAGTCATGCCAGGTTCTGCACCTTCATTTCACCCACCTCGGGGCTCTGTGGGACGATACTCGCTGACAACTGGTAGGACTGTTTATTAAATCTTTTTATCGGTGCCCTAACATTTGTTGTTTGTCTCATTCATATTGGTTTGCTCTACATGTTCGGTGTGGGTTCCATCATCTTGTTTTTTAAAATTCTACCAAAAAGATGCAGTTGAGAAATGTATATTCTAAAATATATACAGTACAAATTTTTTCTGTGTGAGCACATAAAATTAAACGGTGTAATTCTGTGCATACATGTTGTCTTGGTTTTAAAACATGTGACATTTTGTAATTGTTCATCGAAGATGTATGCTGCACTTAGGAGTTTGTGTTTTTTAAAATATGATTAATGGTAGAACTATCTTCTTTCTTTTCTTTTTTTTGGGAATACATAGTCTAGGCTCGTGATAGAGCCAGAACATTGAACGGACCAGGACGCAACAGACCAAAACAGGGTGCAAAATACACATGCATGGAGAAGCAAACTCAAAGGAGGAAGAACTGGGAAATTAGAAGGGATTTGGGTGGTGTTAACGATAGTGGAAGAGATCATGTTTTTGGATTGGGGACAATCTAAGATGGCGGTCTTGAAGACTTAGAGGAAAGAATGAGACTGAAGAGGATGTGGAAGTTTATTCCACAGGTGGGAGAAATTGAGGACCAATTAAGTGGAGGTGAGTAGTGATCCTGGATATAGGTTCTGTAGTTTTACCAGAAGAGGGTTGATAGTGGACCGTGTGAGCCCCAAAGAAATCTAGGGGGGACAAAACATGGAAAGAGTAGAAGTTAGAAGACACAGGGAGAGAGAGACCATCGACCTGTCTGCGATGGCGAATTAATAAGCCCATAAACTCAGCTTCAGCATGGCAGATTATAATGATTTTGAAGACTTTGGTTTCCACAGCTTCAAGCTTAGCAAGACGTGATGCAGGGGAGCCAGCCCAGAGAGGAGAGCTGTAATCCATCAAGCTGCGGATGAAGGCCTTGTAGGTGGATCGGAGCTGTTAAGAAACTAGATAAGAGGGTTTGCCAGATGGTCCTTTTGGAGAGAGATAGTGAGAGTGTGAGGATTGAAAGACACAGTCCAAGTGCTTGACCAGCTTGTGATTTTTTTCCAAGGTTTGAAGAGGGAAGAGGCTGCAGCCTGCCTGTCGGAAGGATGAGGGATGTTGCGGCACAGGGTGGAGTCATCAGCAAATAGATAAAGTGGATTTTCCAGATAGTGAGAGAGATCATTGATGAAGATCAGGAATAGGATTATGCCCAGAACACTGCCTTGTGGCACTTCAGCCTTGACAGGGAGAGGAGATCAAAGGATTCTGTTGAGAGCCACATGTTGGCTATGGGAGTAGAGGATGGATGGATGCCATATGCAGACAGTTTGGAGAGTAAGGCAGGATGGCAGACTGTATCCAAAATACAAAATATGTCCAGAGAAACTGTCCTGGACTCTTGTCTGACATTGAGGGCTTCCATCCATTGTAGGATGAGTAGAAACAGCATGTCCATGGTGGTGTGACCTGGTCTGAAACCAAATTGGTGCCCTGAGATAAGGTTGATGGAGAAAAGGAAGGATTACATGTCAACTGCGATGATGGATTCCATGACCTTACTGATTGTAAGTAAGCTGATGGGACTGTCGTTAAGGGTATCAGATTTTGCACCTTTTTATGTAGTGCTGTGGGAAATTAGAAGGGATTTGGGTGGTGTTAATGATAGTGGAAGAGATCATGTTTTTGGTGTTGGGCTAGCGGCCCTGGTGTTGGGCTAGCGGCTAGGGTGCCGGCTTAGGATCCTAGGATCCTGGGTTCGAATCCCGGTCAATCGCTGAATTAACGCCAGGGGGGTTGACTCAGCCTGTCATCCTTCCGAGGTCGGCAAATTGAGTACCAGTTCACTGGTAATTCCCTGCTTGTCGTTAAAGGCGGCAAAAAGGGTTGGCGTCAGGAAGGGCATCCGGCCGTAAAACATTGCTTCAAAAAGGGGACCGAAAAACAACAACAACCACAGTTCCCGAAAAAGGCCAACCCCCGCTTGCGGGGAAAAATGGCCTCTAAAGGTGTTTTTTTTTATTTTTATTTTTTATGTAGTGCTGTGATGTTGGTGCATTTCCAAGCAGATGGAAGATGACATAGAGCAAATGACAGAGAAAAGGACAGAGAGAGGATGTGCCAGACCAGCAGAGCAGGTTTTAAGACATGTGAGCTTATGCCATCCGGTCCAGCAGCAGAGCCAGAGTTGAATGTTGAAAGAACTTTCTCCAACTTCTCAGGATCAAAAGGCATGGAGTCCAGAGTAGTTGGTACGACTGGGAAGAATGGGTATTGACAATGAGTGGTCGAGGGACACAAAATTTGGAAGCAAACATAGAATTGAGGCATTCAGCTTTCTCGTGCAAGTTGGAGAGGGAAGGTTTAGAAGGGGAGCATTTTCCAGACACAGACTTGACAAGACATCACCAGGTTTTAAAGGAGACACGTTTGAAAATACATTCTTGAGGTTGGACTGATGATGTTTCCTCCTGAGAGTGGACACACACTTGCTGCCGACCTTTTGGAAAGCACTGATATTGCCTTCTGTCAGATTTGCCTTCAAGGAAGAGAAAGAAAGTTATTTCACAGCAACTACCTCACCACAGTATTCAGTGTACCATTGGAGGGAAAATGGGTAGGATAATTGTGGATGAGATGGGATGAATTTGTGCATGAGAGAGAGAGCAAGTTTCCGTGGAAGAATTCCCAGACTGAGTTATCAGGAGCAGTAGATATGAGAGACCAGTCCTGAAGAGAAATGGCTGCTTGCAGTCCCTGCAAATCTGTTGGAGTGAAATGTCAGGCCCACCGCCATTGAGGCAGCTCTCTGAGAATTGCCAGAGATATTGACTTTCACAAGTATATGATGAGATAAATCAATTGGAGCAAAGGAAGAGCAGGAGACATTTGCGGGGAAGTTCTTTTGGAGCGAGGATTTTGCCATTTTAAGAAGGCCATTAAGGACTTGACAATACGACATAGATTGCACAAAACAATGAACGAATTAACTTTATTTAACAAATTAATGAAAATATTGCAATGAGACGAACCAGCAACAAATTGACGAATGACACACACAAAACAGGACGAATCTGGTTCGGAGAACTCAGCTTTAGTGAGGTGGAAACGAGTATCTGCAAATTTCACCATCCACATGTAAAATCCCCAACCAGAAATCCCCAAGGTGGACGTTTGTTTTCTTTGTTGGAATACTTTTTTTTTTTTTTTTTTTGTTGTGCCTCCGCAACCGAAGGCACAAAAAAAAACAAAAAAAAAACAAGATGGATGATATTTATGGGTTGTCCCTCCATGCGTGCGTGCGCAGAAGATATTTGTTACCTTGATAACTTGTGAACCACTGAAGGGATTTTGACCAAACTTTGAACAAGTATGTTTTCTGATGCAAAGATGAACGTATTCGATTTTGGAGTCAAATGTTGTTGGTCATGTGATCTTTGGCGGAGGTATAACCATTGACGCATTTGCATCAAATTCTATTTTATAGTTTTGCATTGCTGAAGGTGAACAACTTTTATTATCCTTGCAGGTGCTCAGTCAACCTTGGAAGGGCAGTCTCGATACAGTGGCAGATCTGGGATTCTCTATCGACCCCGTTCGCAGTCTGAACGTCTGGCCAGCACTGGGTTAAGCCGTGAATTACGTCCACGAGAAAGAGCCCGTTTAAGGCTACTAGCCCGGGCTTCTGGTCTGGTCGAGAATGTCGCAGGTGAAGCTGCTGATGACCTTCACCAGGAAGACATCTTACCCAGGTTTTTTGTTGTTGTTGTTGTTGTTGTTGTTTGGGGGAAGTAGGGGTGGGTGGGTGAGGGTTCACCTTTTTTGTCAATCTTTTGCAGGCCAACTAAAATACACATTTGGATTTATTTCTCCTTCCCTCCCCTCATGCAAACAGCAAGCTGTTTTAGCAAGAGTACATTGTGTGCATTCGGATATCCGAGAGGTACAGATAGCCTTCAGGTATACGGATAGCCAGGCGGGCCTAGAGGAAGGCACACTCACCTCTGAGCTCGCTTGCCTGTTTCAAAGCTTGGCTCAGCTTTATACTGACTGTCCTGGTGTTTCACAGGCAGGGCGAGATATCACTGTGTGCTGCCCCTTGGATGTACGTTAAACGGAATGCATGTTTGCCAGTATTAGTTGGTTTATGTTAATGATCCCATGATATCCTTCTGGAAGAGTAGACAAGCTACCGCTGGCACTCTGACTAAATGCCTGACCTCACTGATTGTTGGGTAGGGAATAGCAAACCACCCAGCATAATTCCACGAGAAGAAACTGCTTCTGCAGCACCAACTCTCTGTAACTCGAATACGTTGTTGTCTTCTGTACAGCTATAATGGAATGTTGTGATATATTCATTGATGCCATCAGTAATGTTACCAGAGTGATACAAATTCGTATGCATTATAGTTATTGCATTGTCCCAATATTCTTGCTTAAATGAGCTGAATGTTGTAATGCTAATATTCTAGTACGTACCAATTATACAGCTCATTATACACAGTATAGGCGTGTTAGTGAATGATTCTCAAATAAAACTGCAACAATTTATTTTTGGAGTATTTTCACAAACATCAAGCGTTTCTCTCCATGTGGATTTTACCCTGCACAATTTTTTTCTCCTCACTCCCTTTTCAAACATTCCCCACCGGCCACCACTCCCGCTTTTGCATACTGCACTAGAAAAAAAAACTGCACACGCACGCCATACCACACCACACTGCACCGCATACGTGCACACCAGGGATCCTATTTATTCTCATGTTTATAGTTTTGCATTGCCTGCTGCTTTTGCCTTTTCCCCCCTCTTTGGGGATGTGATTTTCCCGATTTTTCCAGATTTCCGTTTTTGTACACCGCTCCTTTCCTATGCCACCTCCAGGCATTGCAAATCGTCATTGCCGGGCACCGAAGGGGGCTCGGCAGTGACGCACGCTGAAAGAGAGTACTCAGTTTTCACTCTGGTTTCTTGTTTGTTTTCTTGGTTGTCCGGACGATATCTCAGCCATCCTTTGAGCTAGGAAGCTGAAATTTCGGCACAGTAGTGAGCAAGTCCTTTGTCAAATACGGTATTTTTTGTTTTTTGAATAATCAATTAATTGAGGAGTTATTTAATTATTAGCGTTTAATTAAGTACTTATTTAATTAATTAAATTTCATTTATCTTCTGACCATTATTAACTCAGGCACCTTTTGAGTTAGGAAGCTGATATTTGGACATGCCAATGACCAGGTGATTTGGCTGCAAAGGATATTTTTGATTTATTAATTAATCAATTAATCGATTAATTATTTAATTATTCGATTAATGACAAAAAAATTTTTTTTTTTTAAGTTACAGATTCTGATGAAATAGTGGTAGTTTATGTGTTCTCTGACCAAATTGATTAATAATTTAATTTTTTTATGATTATTATTTATTTATTTTCATTATTAATCATTTATTTATTTTCTTTCTCATTTGGCCAATATCTCAGGCACCTTTTGAGCTGGGAAGCTAATATTTGGACATGAGTGACCAAGTGATGTGGCTATCAAGGATATTTTTGATTTATTGATTAATCATTTCATCTATTAAGTATTTATTGATTAATCGATTAATTATTTATTGAGTAATCAATTAATTATTTAATTTTTTATAAATGACTTATTTAATTAAATTTCTAAAAGATACATCTTCGGATGAAGCACTACTGGTTTAGTTATGCGATTAGCCAATTGATTATGAAAATATTTTGTGATAATCTTTTATTGATTTTAATTATACAATTAATCAATCAATTAGTGTACACCTCTCCCTCCCAATGCAGCCTCAATGAGCTGCACTGCGGTATTGCCGGGCGCCGGAGGCGCCCCGGCAATGCCGCGCTGCAGCATATTTAATTATTTGGCATGGGGCGGTGTACTTTGAATGTATGTGTACTTGTTTTGTTTTTTGCCGCTTTGGTTTTTTCTTTATGGCTTTCGTTTTTTTCAGTTGTGATTAATAAACCGAGAAAGGAGATCCAAATCCATAGATCCATAAATGTGGTTATGTATTTTTATAATGAGAGGGAATATTATCCATTGAAAATGGTGAGAATTGTGGGAGCGCATGTTGATCAATCGCTGCCATAGCGCATGCTAGCAGGGAGAATAAAGTCTATTCGAGGCATTCTTAAGTTTTACATACACCACATGACCTGAGGGCAAAAGCATCTGTACTCCAAGTAAAATTTTACATTATAGGTACCCTCGGGTCATATTAATTATGTTACACTAAATAGTGTTGGAGACCAGACGTGAGCTGACAAATTGTATACATTAAGTAAAACATTTGCGTTCTGGGAGTCGTGACGAAGGCCTAAGGGAGATTTTCACGATTAAATAAGTTACTGCATGCTGCAACGATGTCTCAGTCGCAATGGAATTGGTTGGAGACAAAAGTGAACGACAACGATTATGGAACAACTGGATCTACATGAGGTGAGGGGAGGAGATTGGGGAAAGGGGAGGGGAGGGGGAAGGAGAAGGGGGCAAGGGAAGGAGGGGAGCTGAGAGGGGGAAGGGAGGTGAGGGGGGGAAGGGATGGGGGAGGAAGGGGAGGGTGGGAGGGGAGGGGAGAGGGGAGGCAGGAGAGAAAGGGGAGTGGCTCACGTTTCTGAGTGAATGTGGCTCATGTTTGAGTGAATGTAGCTCACGTTTGAGTTAAGTGTGATGCCGATCAGGAAGAAGAAGAAGCCGTACTACCAAATTCGTACACTTCCGGAATTGTTTGATTTATTTGTATTCAAATGTTTGGTAATTGTTTTGTATTTATTTATGCGAATGTGTACTTGTGTATAACTGTCATTAATTTATAAAGGTTTCGGCACTATCGAGCGATATAAATATATATATATATATATATATATACTAGCAGAAGTACCCGGCATTGCCGGGCGGGGGAGGGGAGGGAAGGGGAGGGGGAAGATGAGGGGAGGGGAACAGGGGAGGAGAGGGGGGGAGGGGAGGAGAGGGGGGGAGGGGAGAAGAGGGGGGGGAAGTACCCGGCATTCCGTGTATAAACGTGAGGGAGAAGAGGGGGGAGGGGAGAAGAGGGGGGGAGGGGGAGGGATGGGAGAGGAGAGGGGGGAGGGGAGGGGGAGGGGTAGAGGGGAGGGGAAGGGAAGGGGTAGGGGGGAGGGGGAAAAGGGAGGTGGAGGGGGAGGGGGAAAAGAGAGGGGGAGGGGGTAGGGTGGAGGGGGAGGGGAGGACGGAGGGGGAGGGGAGGACGGAGGGGGAAGGGGAGGGCCAGTCTACAATGACGTTGCAGTTCTCATGGTCGGAGAGCAGCACAACAATCGCGACATCGTCCTGAATCTTCACAACAGCACGAAGCGGATTTTGGAGACTCACCGATCCTGTGACGCCCTCCAGTACCGGCGTTGCCGGGCGGGGGAAGGGAGACCCGTACATTTCCAACCCGTACATTCGCCCTCTCAACTCAAGCTCACTCGGACAAAAGCCTCGCACAAATTACACCATGAAGGCCCAATGGCCATGTCTATGCCACAAATCAAGTACGTGAGCGAGTCGAGCGCACTGAATTGAAAATATATAGAACGCTCATACTCCGTGAAAAGTGAAGCTACAATATTTTTGAAAAATTGCATTGGTTGCTAGGAGATGCAGCATGTAAAAACCGTTTGAATATTTGCAATACAGTTTGATTCAGAGGTAAGTGGTATGGTCTTGCTGGTTGGTGGACACGATATGTGTAAGGGAAATTATTTTGGTGTCCTGTATCTGGTCGTGCTAGTTGGTGAACACGGTACATTTAAGAGAAATGATTTTCTGTCATTCTTCTGAGTGGTTGCTTCTCCTTCCCCGTATTTTTGTTCATTTTATTGTTTTTTTCCACTCTCTTGAGTTGTGGGCCTTCCTTGAGTGGTATTACATTTATCATCATCATCATTGGAATGTCTGTTGTAAAGATACGGACATCAAGTCCGTATCTTGACGCAGAAAGCATCAAGCACCATCTTTTTATACCAGGCAACGGCAACGGCAACGCACTAACGCAGACCTCGCTCGGCCCCGCCCACAGCGACCTCTCTCGGCCCCGCCCATAGCTGCCTCGCTCGGCCCCGCCCACAGCGACCTCGCCCGGGCCCGCCCACAGCGACCTCGCTCGGTCCCGCCCACAGCGACCTTGCTCGGTCCCTCCCACAGCGGCATCACTCCGCCCTACACGGCACGATCGATATATTATTCGTACAATGCCGGGTATTTCTGCTCGTTGAAAACAAATCGATGTGAAACGTGCTAAATCATGCTAAATGCTAATCATGCAGAAGTACCTGGCAAAAACGCAATCGCTCTGAAATACGTGCGAACGCGTAACTGAGTTAATGGCGGCAACGAACATCACGTGATCGCTCTGAGCGAATCAGCGCGCTGCTCTGCTTCCGGTCAGATTCCGGTCATAATATTTCGCGCTGAGATAAAAATATGGTAAAAACATATTATGAAATAAATTTTTAGGTCAGCCATGTTCGTCCCAGGCTCAATGGCCATGTCTGTGCCAAATATCAAGTACGTGAGCCTCTCCGTTTAGGAGTCTATCGGTAACATTACACACACACAAACTGTGTTATATATATATATATATATATATATATATACAGTGGAACCTTGACTTACGAGTTTAATTCGTTCTGTGACCGAGCTCGTAACTCAAATTGCTCGTTTCTCAAATCAAATTTCCCCATTGAAATGCATTGAAATGCTATTAATCCGTTCCAGCCCGCCAAAAACCACACCAATTTTTTTTTAAATATACAGTATATATAAAAATATCTCGCGCTTTATATTTCACCTGTATGCAGCATACAAGCTGGCAGGATGGCCTGGACTGGAGGTACGCACACTTGACTCTAAAGTCTAAACTGTCCAGCCTGGGTTTGAATCCCGACCTAGCTATAACCTGTCATGGGTGAATCACAGGCAGGGTGATTCATCAATGTGTGTACCGCTAAACTGGGCGCCCCGTTTGCATCCCATTAGTTGTTGGATGTTAAGGATCTCACCGTGTTTTCCACAAAGAGAAGGCGAGCTATCGCCGGCACTCTGAACAAGTTGTGGCCTGGCATGCTCTTCTCCTCTGCTGTTATATACGTCCTCCTCGGCACCTCGCTCATGTTTTTCGACGATTGCGTGTTTTATATCCAAGCACATCATCCTCTTCTTCTTCTCAGTACCGTGTTTTCCACAAAGAGAAGGCGAGCTATCGCCGGCACTCTGAACAAGTTGTGGCCTGGCATGCTCTTCTCCTCTGCTGTTATATACGTCCTCCTCGGCACCTCGCTCATGTTTTTCGACGATTGCGTGTTTTATATCCAAGCACATCATCCTCTTCTTCTTCTCAGTACCGTGTTTTCCACAAAGAGAAGGCGAGCTATCGCCGGCACTCTGAACAAGTTGTGGCCTGGCATGCTCTTCTCCTCTGCTGTTATATACGTCCTCCTCGGCACCTCGCTCATGTTTTTCGACGATTGCGTGTTTTATATCCAAGCACATCATCCTCTTCTTCTTCTCAGTACCGTGTTTTCCACAAAGAGAAGGCGAGCTATCGCCGGCACTCTGAACAAGTTGACGGCAGAGATACTGTACGTGCACGGCAAGATAACCACGTGACCGGAACCCACCTGGCGGCGTAAACTCAAAATAACCGAAATGCGAAAACTAAAATGCAGCGCTATACTACGACAGAGATACTGTACGTGCACGGCAAGATAACCACGTGACCGGAACCCACCTGGCGGCGTAAACTCAAAATAACCGAAATGCGAAAACTAAAATGCAGCGCTATACGACGACAGAGATACTGTACGTGCACGGCAAGATAACCACGTGACCGGGTGGCGAAAGCTCGTAACTCGGATCTCGGCTCGCATCTCAAAGCAATAAACCGCCCGAGCGACGGCTCGTATCTCGAAAAACTCGTAAGTTGGGGCACTCGTAAGTCAAGGTTCCACTGTATATATATATATATATATATATATATATACACATATATATATATATATATATACACATATATATATATATATATATATATATACACATATATATATATATATATATATATATATATATATATATATATATATATATATATATATATATATATATATATATATATATGTATGTATATACAGACTTGGCATTTAATATGGAATATTTTTTTTGTGGGGGGTTTTTTTTTTTTCGTTTTTTTTTTGTATACAAGATCGAGGCTCTTGAAAGAGCGAACATTAATCACACAAAAAGACAAACCGACACATAAAACATATAACATCGGGAGCGGTAGACAAGATGGGGAGAGAGGGGGAAGGACAAACACAACATTTGAGAGCAGGGACCGGGAGACATGGAGACATCGAGAGATCTGTGAGAGGGAGAGGGCTTTGGGAGGGGGCATGGGAAGGGGGGGGCATGAGAAGGGGTGGGGTGGGAGAGGTATAAAACATATGGACACTGCCAGGACTTCCAGGAAAGAAGTTGGAATTTCAAACAAGGTGGATCTGGGGTGAATTAGCGGGGGTAGAAAAGATCAAGGTTTTGGATGGGGGAAGATAAGAGATGGTGGTGAACAGCTGTTTTAAAGACCTGGAGGGAGGAGTGGGATTGAAGGGAGTGAGGGAGTTTGTTCCAGAGGCGGGAGAAAAGAGGAATGAAAGAGTGAAGGTGAGCAGACAGCCGAGATTTCGGCAGTTTAACCATCAGAGGGTTGCTGGCAGATCTTGTGCGACCTGTAGGAATATTTGGGGGACAGAGCACAGAGAGAGCTGGGGGTGCAAGGCCGGAGAGGAGTCGGAAGAAGACAGAAAGACCACCTACCTACCTGCCTGCGGTGAGTGAGTGAAAGGCCCTCAGAGAAAGCTTCATCGCGGGAGATTCCAATAATTCTGAAAGCTTTGGTTTCAACAGCGTGAAGCCGAGCTAGGTGTGAGGCAGGAGCACCGGCCCATAGGGGAGAACAGTATTCCATTGAGCTGCGGATGAAAGCCTTGTTTGTGGTGAGGAGCTCAGGTGTGCCGAGGAAGGACTTCGCACGACGGAGGATGCCCAGTCGGCGACTGGCTTTGGAGGCCAGCTTGGAAATGTGGTTTTCCCAAGAAAGATCATGGCAGATAGTGAGACCTTTTGAGATAGTGAGACCTGAGGGGGTGAACTTACTTTTCAAGTTGACTTAGAACCAAAAGTTCATTGGAATTATGTTGAAATTATTCTAGATTTTGTTAATGTGACCTTTAAAAACAAAAACCACATTTGACATTTCGAAGCAAATAAATTGATCCTTGAAAGTGATGTAAACTGATATTGAACTCAATTCACGGACAGTACTGTGTTAAACTTCTGTACGTTTTCCAGAAGTGCCTCTTTATTTTGCACATTAGCCAAAAACAATTCTAACAAAAACAAAAGTTAAATTATGACTGGGATTACGGACAGTAAAATTACAGTTCAGTACGTCGTGCAACCCCCACGAGCATTCAGGAGAGCACGTACACGTTGAGGAATGCTGTTCACGAGATTTGCAAAGGTTTGGACAGGAATCACTTGCCATGCAGTGACAATAGCCTGCTGCAATTCACGCACAGTGGTGGGCTGCTGGTCCAAGTTGTCGATTTGACGCGTTAATTCTGCCCACAAGTTCTCTATCGGATTCATATCCGGGGACATGGCAGGCCACTCCATATGCTCCACACCACGGTCAGCAAGAAAGTGTTGGATCATGCGAGCACGATGAGGCCATGCATTGTCATCTTGGAAGACAAAGTTTCCTTGAAAGGCTGCACGAGCAAATGGAAGCAATGTTTCTTCCAGAATGGCCCTGTACTTGAACTGGTTCAGGTTTCCATTCAGAACAACCAGGTCAGTTTTGCCCCCTTCATGAAAAGCAGCCCAAACGGTCACCCCACCACCTCCAGCTTGGACTCTTGGCACTATACAATCTTCGTTGTAGGCTTCATGCCCTTGTCTGCGCACTCGGACATGGCCATCTTGACGATAGACCAGAAATCAAGACATGTCACTGAAGATCACGTGATTCCAGTGTCCTGGCTGCCATTGACGGTGCTCTCTGGCCCACTGCAATCGGCGCTGGCGGTGTTGTCTTGTCAGGCGTGGCTTTCTCAGGGGATGCCTGGCACGATAGCCTGTTTGAACCAGTCGTTGGTTGACTAGCCTTCTGGATACAGGCACATTTGTCAGTTGCGCCACTCAGCCCTATGCCGATTAGCTGACTTGGTACGGCCATTGCGGACTAACCGGTGCAGCTGGCGATCATCCCTCCTTGTGGTTCTGCGGGGACGTCCTGGCCTCGATATTGGAGTAGGGACACCCCTCTGAGCATTTCCTTTCGGGATCTTTGACACCTGACCCTGAGTGATGCCATACTGCCGAGCAATAGCACGCTGTTTCATGCCGGAATTTCGTAAAGCCACCACTCCATGACAAACAGCATTGTCGAGTTGACGGACCATCTCCAGAGGAAGCGGCAATAACTTTTGTAGACGTGCAGCAGTTGCTTTCCACTAATACAGAACGCAACAACCCTTATATACCCGATTGTGAAGCCAATCGTCAAATGTACCTTTCCGTACATTTTGTCACGCCACCTGTGATATAGTCCTGTTATTGACCGTGCTGTGACAGACAATCAGTGACATGGTTCTTTCAACAAAGAAATCACCGAAGCATAAAAGAAACTCACCAGATTGATATACTGAGTTGAGAAAGGAAACCCAAGTCAAGAAAAAAAAAATTTCCATATTAAATGCCAAGTCTGTATATATATATATATATATGTATATATATATATATATATATATATATATATATATATATTGTCTAAAACACTCCCAGGCACTCACTGATGAACTTCTGAAAGTCTGATGAAGATCCGTTCAGCCATCTCTGAATAAAACGCGGACACACAAAAACTTGACACACACACACACACACACACACACAGTGACATGGTTCACGCCCCCCCCCCCCCCCCCCCCCCCGCATGGCTGGCGGACTTCCTCTCTGGTCGTAGTCAACCTGTGGCCCTGAATGGGTTTCTCTCATCTCCTCTTCCTGTTCAGGCTGGAGTTCCCCAAGGTAGTGTTCTGGGCCCTGTGCTTTTTCTGGTCTTCATCAATGATCTCTCTGACTCTCTTGAAAATCCTCTCTATCTCTTTGCTGACGACTCTACTCTCTGTCGCTCCATTCCTCATCCCTCAGATCGGCAGTCTGCAGCCTCCTCACTCTCTGCAGACCTGGACAAAATCACAGACTGGTCAAACAAGTGGAACATGTCTTTCAATCCTGACAAATCTCACACTCTTACAATGTCTCTCCGAAAGGACCGACTGCACAACCCTCCCATCTACTTTCTCAACAATCCTCTCCAAGAAGTTCTGTCGCTCAAGTTTTGGGTCTCACTATCTGTCATGATCTTTCTTGGGAAAACCACATTTCCAAGCTGGCCTCCAAAGCCAGTCGCCGACTGGGCATCCTCCGTCGTGCGAAGTCCTTCCTTGGCACACCTGAGCTCCTCACCACATACAAGGCTTTCATCCGCAGCTCAATGGAATACTGTTCCCCCCTCTGGGCTGGTGCTCCTGCCTCACACCTTGCTCGGCTTCACGCTGTTGAGGCCAAAGCTTTCAGAATCATTGGAATCTCCTGCGATGTAGTCAACACCGAGGGCCTTTCACTCACTCACCGCAGGCAGGTTGGTGGTCTTTCTGTCTTCTACCGACTCCTCTCCGGCCTTGCTCCCCCAGCTCTCTCTGTGCTCTGTCCCCCCAATATTCCTTCAGGTCGCACAAGATCTGCCTGCAACCCTCTTATGGTTAAACTGCCAAAGTCTAGGCTCTCTGCTCACCTTCACTCTTTCATTCCCCTTTTCTCCCGCCTCTGGAACAAACTCCCCCACTCCCTTCAATCCCACTCCTCCCTCCAGGTCTTTAAAACAGCTGTTCACCACCATCTCTTATCTTCCCCCATCGAAAACCTTGATCTTTTCTACCCCCGGTAATTCACCCCAGAGTCCTTGCAGTCAGTGTTCATATGTTTTATTCCTCTCCCACCTCCCCCCAAGTCCTCCCGATGTCCCTGCTCTCAAATGTTGTGTTTGTGTCCTTCCCCCTCTTCCCCCTCTCTTTTGTGCCCTTCCCCCTCTCTCCCCATCTTGTCTGCCGCTCCCCTTGTTTTTTGTGTTTTGTGTGTCGGTTTGTCTTTTTGTGTGATTAATGTTAGCTCTTTCACGAGCCTCGATCTTGTATACAACAACAACAACAACAACAAAAAAAAACCACACACACACACACACACACACACACACACACACCTCGTGTTTATATATATATAGATGTATTTTGGGGTAGGACATATATAGATCCAGGTAGATCTGCATAGGTATTATGCTCTGGCTGTCGTGATGGGGAACCTCACCTGTAATTTCTGTTTAGGTGGTTTGTTCGGATTAAGGTGTATCTTAGTCCCCATTACGAGAAATGGGGCATGTTAAGTCGTTTTAGGAATTATGTTAATTCTCTTGTATGTCGTTCCCTCTGTGATCATCCATTTATCCTGTATGGCAACACACCAATAGACATTATATACATAAGTATTGGTATTGCCATACAGGATAAATGGATGATCACAGAGGGAACGACGTACAAGAGAATTAACATAATTCCTAAAACTACTTAACATGCCCCATTCCTCGTAATGGGGACTAAGATACACCTTAATCCGAGGCCTCCCTCCCTGCTCTCTCTCCACTTATCATTGCAACAATAAACTCCTCCCTGTCTACAGGCATCGTCCCACCTTCCCTCAAAATTGCTGCTGTTACCCCCATTCTAAAAAAAACCTGGTCTAAACCCTGACACCCTCAACAACTTCAGACCCATCTCCAACCTACCCTTTCTGTCAAAAGTTTTGGAACGCGCTGTAGCCACTCAACTCAAACATCACCTCTCTGCCAATAACCTGTATGAAACATTCCAATCCGGATTCCGCTCCAACCACAGTACTGAAACTGCTCTCCTCAAAATCACCAACGACCTTCTCCTCTCCTCTGACGCTGGCAACCTCAACATACTCGTCCTCCTCGACCTCAGCGCTGCCTTTGACACCATCGATCACACCATCCTCCTCACCCGACTTGAATCCACCTTTAACGTTACCGGCACTGCCCTCTCTTGGATTAAATCATACCTCTCCGACAGACGCCAGTTCATCTCCATCAATAACTGCAAATCCCCCACTGCTCCCCTCCCCCAAGGTGTCCCCCAAGGTTCAGTTCTTGGCCCCCTCCTCTTCATCCTGTACCTGTCCCCCCTCGGTCACTTAATCCGCCGTCATGGTCTCCAATTCCACTGCTTCGCCGATGACATCCAGCTTTTCATCTCCACCAAGTCCGTCTCCACCGACACCCACTCTATCCTGACAAACTGAATCACTGAAATAAAATCCTGGCTTCAAATCAACTTCCTCAAGCTTAACTGTGATAAATCTGAAATAATCATCATTGGCCCAAAAACGCTCACAAAATCCACCCATAACTTTGCCCTCAACATCGACGGTATCCCAGTATCCACCTCCCCTCACATCTCCTCGCTCCTCGCTCTCCAACCCCTCGCTCCTCGCTCTCCAACCCCTCGCTCCTCACTCTCCAACTCCTCGCTCCTCACTCTCCAACCCCTAGCACCTCGCTCTCCAACCCCTCGCTCCTCTCCAACCCTCCTCATCGTTGTTGCAGCAGCATTCTGTGCGGTTCTCCCGTCTCGTGCGGTCTCTGTGCGGTTCTTGCTACATCCTGTTCAAGTTTGCATTGACGTTCGTCGACGGACTCGTTCGCCCGTCTCATTTGTTTTCTTGCTACATCCTGTTCAAGTCTGCGTTCTTCATCGACCGTCGCATTCATTTTGGAAATGGAAGTTTCCACGCAACGCATGAATTGTCACGATCCTCAAGAGGAAGTGTCTCGTAATTATGAAATGACAAATGGCAAGTAAATTACATTGTGAAAATTAAAGATTTCAAATAAACCTATTTAAAGTGTATGCCCACATAACTAATAAAAAAAAAACGAAGAAATATCTTTCGGTAATTTCCTGAAACATATTTTACTTCCGGATAATAATGTTGAATGAAATAAGAAAGGACGAAGATATATATGTCGTTTTTGTGCCGACTCTCATAAAACATAAAAGTAATATATCTTAACGGAAAAGAAAAAGCGAATTTTTAATATATGTCGACATTTTCCCTGACTGTTATTTTAGGCAGTGTATTTTCGTGTATCATCGTGGCGCGATTTTTATAGATATATCTCTGCAATTTCCCGTGTGTGCGTGAATGTTCTCAATTATTTCTGACACCGAGTCTAAAACCATCGATAAAAATTAAATCAGATGGTGAATTCGAGATAAAATCGTGAGAGTGACTCTCAATGAATGGGCTTTAGTTTACAGGCCTTTAGTAAGGGCATTTTATGAGATATTTCACAAATCTGTTAACTATATTGTTACCAAAAAATTTCTTCACCAATATGTTTGTAAAGGTGTGTAATAACATGTGTTAAAATGTTGAAGTTCAACTCCCGTGGGAAACCCAGAAAAAAAGCTGTTGAATTCGGGTACCGAAAAATTATTTTCGAGAATTTTAATTTTTTTTAATCGGCCCTTAAGTAACTTATGAGGGGTCAAATAAGGGTTTTTCATGATTCTGAGTTGATTGTTAACATTTATATTTTTACTTTTACATTTACACACAAAGTAGCTTTTATTTCACATACATATATAATACTCAAGTGTTATTTCTCATTCACAATGTCAGAAGTTTCAACAGTCATTGTCTATGTCTTCTTCAGACTCAACAACATCATGACTGCAGTTTCTGCATGTAATGCCATTACAGACTCCACAGGCCGAGATGCACGTGACCCCATTCTTCTTGCAGCTGCATCGCCGGTTGCTGCAATCTCCATGACAATTACAGCTCGTGAACTGCAATAGCTCCTCAGGAGCCGTGGGGTCCAGTGTTGGAACTGGCTCATACCCATGCACACCTATTGTCCATCCATAGTCACTGGGGTTCAGAGACATGCTCTGTAGAAGGATCCAGTCCCGGGTCTGCAGGTAGGCACGGAGTGAATGTTGTGCAGCTGCACCCTCTGTTGGAGGTAGAGTCTCTGGTTTGATCACTCCTGCCGCTGCCTTCCTTGAGAACATGTTGTACCGAATTTCACCCAATGTAGTATCTCGTCCATGGTAAATGTACTTGAAAATCGCAGTACCAGCCTGAATCACTGTTTCCTTGGTGGCTTCTGTGTCAAGGAAGATGTCGAGCCTTGTCAAGGCTTGTCTTGTCAAGCCTTGTCAAGGTCAAGATGTCAAGGAAGATGTCGAGCCAGCATTTGTGGCCAGAAAAACTGTTTCTCATTCTTCCTCTGCTCAGTCCACCTTGTGACTTGGCTGCCTTCATTAATGTCTGCTCAATGCAAATGTCACACCATGTGCCGGACCACTCATGACTTGAGTAACGGACAACGTGGTTCCCGTGGGCAGTGAGACGTTCTAGGTGTCTTTGTAAGCAGGCAAAGTTTCTAGTTCCTTCATGAGTTGACAGTCGGTGTCTTTGTAAGCAGGCAAAGTTTCTAGTTCCTTCATGAGTTGACAGTACAGCCGTGCGCCCTTGGCATACTGATGATGGCCTGCAGCGGCAAAGATGTGAAGCATCTTGGTAACAATGCAGGACAGATGCCCATTGTGGTCTGCAAGTCGCTCGGTTCTGATAAAGACCTTGATCACATCTACCATGTGGTGGTACTCCACCCAGAGTGCAGGTGTTCTTCCTCCTTTTGCGAGTCGTTTGAAGGTTTCTTCAAACCTTTGCTCAAACACTGGCACTACTGGGTCTGAGTGTCTGGCTCCCATCTTCCCATCAGCCACCTTCTCCATGAAGGTCTTCATGTCACCACGCTCCTCCTCAGTGAAGGCAAGTTTCATGATGTGTTGATAGATGGCTGCATCGATGAGGAGGTGAACACGGATTGCCTTGTCAAAACATCCTCCATCCATGATGTGGTTGGCTGTCGTACTTCCAGGATAGATCAACTGGATCACATCTAGTAGTCCAGAATCTTCCATGATGTTACCCATTGATCCAAGATAAGACTTCAGCAGGTGAAAACCACCCAACCTTAGAATGACGGGTAGATTTGCCTGCTTTATTATATTCACAGCCTTCAGCCAAATCGGAAGATCAAAGGTCACTATAGCGACCCCAGCGCGCCCTATGCACTCTTTCAGAGTGGTGAAGATGGTGTTGAGGTCATTAGGGTCTCCTTCAATAACTGGGAGGAACTCGATCTGTGTGCTCTGCTTTGCATCATTAGCATGGATTCTCTTCATCCAGCCATTCCAGTTGGAGTGTGGGAACTCAGGATCGTTGGCTTTGATCACCCACCCCGCTGCCCAGAGTGTGTCACCTGGAGTGAGGAGTGGCTGATCATGAGCCAGGGAGGAGGAAAGCTCAGCTAGGGGGAGAAACATGATCGCGTTCGTTCCTATCTGTTTCCTGTTCGTAAATGGAATAATCTCTACTTCAGTTCCTCTCAGGATCTTAGCTTTGTCGAGTGCCTTCAACTTCACCCGGGGGAAAGCTGCTGTTGTCTGTGGATCTGGCAAAGGTGGTGCCGGAGAGGTGACTTCGATCCAACCCATTGAGTGAAAGGGAGTGTTTCCGTGAATAGAGACGATGTTTAAATCTATATTGTCTCCAACAAACTGAGTGACTGCATTGTTTGTTTCCCCAACCTCCATAAAGACCACCTGATCATTACTTGACAATTCACTTTCACTGGCTGGCACTTTGGCTGTCATCACTGATTGATCCTCAAGCGCAGCATCAACCGCAACCTCATCATTGATCTGTTCATCGGTTTCCTCCACAATGGTGTCAAGAGTGCCAGAAGTATCTGGAACATCATCTCCACTCCTACTATTAAGGAAGCAGTATTTGTAGTTTTGTGTCTCCGTGTAAGACTCAGTGTATCCCAGCCGGTGGAACTTGTTGAGCATCCATTTTGACCCAAATCTATGATCAAGTTGTATGGCAAGCCCCATTTGGTGTGGCAATACTCCAGACCGAGGTCGACAGGCCTTAATAAAATTCTGCCCCCAAACGGCAACTCTTTCGTCTGTCTTGACAATCGGTCTCAAGAACATCTGAAGGCTTGCAGGAACAAGTGTCAGCTGACTATCGATGTCAGTCATACTGTGTGTGGTGGGGTATGACTTTGGACCTAAATCAATCAAGGCAATATCATTGGATATGAACTTGAGTGCCGTCTTTATGATCTGAGTCTTCTCATCTCCATGGTCAAGATTAGCATGATGCCCTCACAGAATATTGTCGGTGCCATCTTTGAGACAGAGTACATCTGCCCTTCTTTCCTGTGTTGTGAAATACAAGGTGTCTTCGTATTTCTCTAGAAGTTTTATCTTTAGCCAATGCTTTGAATAAGAAAGGCTCTTCTCTGGTGACTGATCAAACTCCTGCAGCTTTTCATGGACTTGGTCCATGTTCATTACCCCATGCTCTAATTCTGAGTCTAACCATTCGCAGAATTCAATAAAAACTGCCTCTCGCTCCTCATCAATACTCCTCTGTCCTCTCTTCCTTTTTCCTTCCTCATCAGTCTTGGACAAACTGTCACCTCTCGCAAACATAAGTTTGCATCGCAAATGGTACAGTGTTTCTTCTGCTACCAAGTCATTGATCCCTTCCAGGCGTCCAGTGACTTCAGTGCCCCAGTCATCCCCGCGACTCCGTGCTGTCTTCAGCAAGCTTGCCTTCAGTGTATCTGCAGTCAAATTATCTGGCACTCTGTATTTCTTTCTAGCTTGTGCTGGATTATTTTTGTAGAGCTGGGCTGGTTGGTTGCAAAGAATGCATACATCCTTATACAGGAGGTCAACTGACTGTGATCTTCTAGAACTGCAGCCAGTTGATGAACTGAACTCACAAGTAGTGCGTCTTCTCTTCAACTTTGATGACTCTTTCTCTGCCTTTGATGCTTGAGCTGACTTCTTGGTGGTTGCAACAAAGTTGTTGTACAGATCATTTTTACACTTCTGGTGGTACCTCAGTTTTCCTTCCTTTTGAGCCTCCTTCATACGTTCCACAACAGTAACATTTTCGACAGTTTCTGCTTGTTTCAATAAAGTTGAGTATCCCTTTGGAGTTGCCTGTATGAGCCTTTCAGCTGGTGTATCCGAGCGTGCACAGATGAAGCAATTGAGCACAGGTGGAGTAACGTCTTCATCCATATTGCTAGACTCCATGTCCTGCAAAGTAGAAAATGAGATATATTTAGAAATTATTTTTCCACAAAGGAGTGTCTGTGGTGAAATATAAATGTTAACAATCAACTCAGAATCATGAAAAACCCTTATTTGACCCCTCATAAGTTACTTAAGGGCCGATTTAAAAAAATAAAAATTCTCGAAAATAATTTTTCGGTACCCGAATTCAACAGCTTTTTTTCTGGGTTTCCCACGGGAGTTGACCTTCAACATTTTAACACATGTTATTACACACCTTTACAAACATATTGGTGAAGAAATTTTTTGGTAACAATTTAGTTAACAGATTTTCATATGTTTCCCTTACTACTTTGAGAAATCATTTCGTTCTATAAACGGAAACTTTCATCGGATTCTCTTCCCGTTTTTTTTCAACCGAGTCTAACACTATGTTAGCGACTGTTAAAAATGAAATTATATATCGAATTAGAATTGAAATAAACCTGTGTGAGAGAGAAAGACAGCATGGGCCTAACTAAACAGGCCTCAAAGCCATTCGAGGTAATAAAATGGTGGATATTTGTTTGCATGAAGCCTCTCCAAGATTGGGTGGAGCTACTCTGCAAACGGACTAAGCCACACCCCCGGACAGACGGACAGAATCACCTTCACCTATTATAATATAGATTAATATAACCATAATATAACTTTATTAATATAATGAAAACAGATCACACAAAAATGTGAAACAATGCGATCTCATGTTAAAAAAAACAATAAAAAAAAACAACTACAGTGTTTCTTCTGTCTACTGGAAGTTCCACCTTTTCTATAAAAAGGAAAGCTGTCTACTGTATCGTCTTGTCTTGCAAAAGCAGCTTGTACAGCGCGCTCCCATAAATTATCTTCAAAAGCCATGTTTCAATTTTCCCAAACACCCAGTTTTCATTAAAGCACTCCTTTAGAGTTCCGTTAGTGTGCATGCAAAGTGTGGGGCCTCTAGTTTTCATGGTTTTGGAGTCATTTAGAAGACACACTGACTGACACACACACACACACACACACACACGCATGCACGCACGCACACACACACACACTGACATTTATTATTTTAGATAAAACCAAATATTGTAAGAAGTCTCCATAATCTGTGAATGGGAGGGGTGGGGGTTCATCCCTCCACCAACCCTCCCACCCCCATCCGCTTGGTCACCTCGCTCCATCTCTCGGTATTAGCCATCGTCATGTTTTTTTTTACATTCACCTAATCACATCCCCGCCTCTTTGTCGATGAGCCATTGATTTTGCAATATTTATGATGCTCACCATTATTTTCCTCAAAAAAATGTCAAACGGTAGGACCACAGAATCCCCCTCTCACCATTGGAGCAAATATGGGCTTTAAACCTATTTGGCCGTGAGCTCCGAGCATAGATTTCACATTTTGGTACCATCTTGAAGAGCGCAAAATAATGATTTTTTTTTAGCCGCGTCGCAGACGCTGCTCATAGAGTGCCCTCTGCTGTTGTTGTTCTTGTTCTTCTTGTTCTTCTTGCAGAGAAGACAAAACCTCAAAGCTCCACCCATTCTGGGAACCATAGCTCCACCCATTCTGGGAGAGCCTTCATATAAACAAATATCCACCATTTTATTAACTCGCATAGCTTTGAGGCCTGTTTTGTAGGCCTGTGGTGTCTTGCTCTCTCTCTCCCAGTTTTATTTCAAATCAAATTCGATATATCATTTCATTTTTCACTGTCGCTAACATAGTTTTAGACTCGGTTGAAAAAAAACGGGAAGAAAATCCGATGAAAGTTGCCCTTTATAGAACGAAATGAATTCTCAAAGGCCTGTAACTTCAAGTCCATTGAGATATATTTTTTTTACATTGCGGCATGGTCAGTCATACACCGCCCAAAATAAGAGACGGGAAAATGCCGAGATATATATATTTTGTTTAAATCGCGGCATGGTCAGTCATACACCGCCCAGAATAACAGACGGGAAAATGCCGCGATATATTAAAAATTCGTCCATTTGATGACAATCGTCACGATGAAATATTTAATTTATACGTCGTCACAATAATGTGGAGAGAGGAGCATAGCTTCGTTCACGTGTCGCCACACACGGGAAATTGCCGAGATATATATTTTTTAAATCGCGGCATGGTCAGTCATACACCGCCTGAAATAACAGACGGGAAAATGCCGAGATATATTAAAAATTCGTCGCCACACACGGGAAATTGCCGAGATATATTTTCACTTTGCACAAAGATAACATCAAGCAATCGAATCAATAGGAATGTCCTGTGCCTATAACATCGACGTTATAGGCACAGCTGCATCTAGGCATTGTGTAACATCGACGCGGCTTTTGTTTTAATTAAAACTTTTTGTACTTGTTTTTAATCACATGACATCTCTAGGTGACAAAAAACTATGCTGGCCATGTCAGGGTGGCATCTTTATGACAAGAAAATGGGCGAAATCCAAGATGGCGTCTAACAAGGTGTGAAATTCCAGGAAATTGCTGTTGATTGAACTGCAAGTCACAGTTTGTCCAATTCATTTAAAATTTGGCACAGTTGTTGAGCTGAAGTAGTGGAACGCCTCCTGTGTTCTCTGTTTGGGTTACATGACGCAGTTAAAGATAGTTGCCAAAAAGTGATAAACTTTCGAGAAAATTAAGCAAATCTGTTTGGACCGTTTTTGCATGTTTGGGTTTTATTGTGGGTCGTTCGTGTGCAGCCACCCAGCTGCTGGTTGCATCACTTTTCTGTGTGTATGTTTGCCGCTGATGCTGATGTGCCTCACTATAACCAGTTATCTGGTACTCGTTTTACCAACCTCCAAATGATGACAGGCTGAGTCAACCCCACCTGGTGTTAATTCAACAGGATTCAAACTCAGGACCTTAGGATCCCAAGCCCGCCACCCTAACCATTAGGCCAACACCAGGTATTGGGTTTTATAACCAGAACGGCCAAAGTGTGATCGGCTGGCGTACCTCATGAAGCTGCAATCATGCAAGACAGTAAAACACAAAAGTGTAACAACATTTCAAGTTCAATTACTTTTCTCTCTCATTGTTAAGCCCCTGTCACACCTTGACGATTTAGCCAGCGTATGCCGATGTATCAAAATTGAGTGCTGGTGTGAGTCATACGCTGGCATACGCCGACAAATTTTGTGCATGCACAAAATTTGTCCACGATCTCGGCGTACTACGACGTATGCCAGCGTGCTCTTAACGTAGCCAAATGTTTCATACGTCGGCATACGCTGGCTAAAACGTCAAGGTGTGACAGCGGCTTAAGTTGTATTGTGAGACTATTGCAAAACATTCAAGACAAAACTGAAATATTTAATTGACATTGTGGAATAGGAGAAGAGAGTAGTAGATTGATAGAGAATATGACATAATCTGTGAAGTACATTAAACTTCACAAACCTTTAAATGAACAGGTGGAGATAATACTGTTTCTGCAGACTGATTTAACTAGGATGAATGTTCTTGTCAACAAATCGAGAGTTGCAGATACAGTCCAATGTGGGTCTTCACAATACGGATTCATTTATACATGTGGGAATAAATGTGTCGCTTATGTCCCGAATGCGCATACAACTTGATTATACGCTGGTTTGAATTCGGCGCTGTGACCACGTCCTATGCAGAGGCGATGTCTCCCGCTATCTTCTGCCACCCACGCTGTTTTCAGTCTGCAGAGCACCACAGTAGAAATTCCACACAATTTAAAATGTGGCTTCAAGTCTTTTTTCTTTAAGTCCTCAACCCCTTCTCCCCCCCACCCCCCCCATCCCCTTCCCATCCTTAAGTTTTCAAGACCCCTCTCCACCCAAAGTCCTCAAACCCCCTCTCCAAGATCTCTGTCCTCTCACCCCAACTCTATCCTCTACTCCCCCTTTCTTCTTTAACCCATAAAGCACGGGCCACCATCGTGGCCGACATGCACAAGTCGAAAGGCCACAATTGTGGCCCTACCAAATATGGTAATTATATGGGAATGTTCTAGTGACTATTTTTATGACAAACTAGCCGAATGCACCCGGCGTTGCCCGGGTTCTTTTTGAATGAATTTACTACTATAATTCAGCTTTTACTCGCGGCCGTAGAAGATTGACAACTATAATTCAGCTCAGCTTTTAATTGCGAAATGGGCCCAGCCCGGCCGAAGCGGCCTCGACCGGCCTCGCCACGTAGCCTATAACCTTTCCGGGGCTCGTCCCAACATTTTTTGTTTTCGAGGTTTCATCCTATCTTTCACCATTCAGGAGATTAGCGCGTGCAGACAAACAAACAAACAAACAAAAACTTTCTTTTATATATATATAGAAGATAGATGATTTTAAACTGACATCAACCCAAAGAACGAATCATGACATTACTTACAATGTATAATACCCGGAGTAACTTGTGAAAGCTTGCTTCTATTTGGTGGAGAAAAGCCGATAACAAATCAAGCATTTCTGGGCTACCGGTACCAACAAGTAAATCCAGCACTTGATAGGTTAGATCCTCAACTTGCCGCCCCTACTTTCCGCCCCTACCTCCCCCTCCTCCTTCCCCCCCAAAAAACGCTCAGTCCGAAAACCTCCTCCCAACCCCAGGTCCTCACCCCCCCCCCCCCCCCTCCCCTTTCCCAACTTTGTCGTTCACTCCCTTTCTTTTTCAAGTCCTCCATACCCCCTCCCAAACCCCAGGTCCACAGCTCCCCCTTTCTTCTTCAAGTCCTCAACCGCCCCTCCCTTCCCAACCCCAAGTATGCATAAGAAATAGTCACTAACTTTTGGTTTATTGATGAAGTGAATCGAAGAAAAGGAAATTATACGTTGGACGGAATTGGCGGACTAGCATGCGTTTTTTTTTTAAACTTCCGGTAAGTATGCGAATCAGCGACTCTGAGCCTTTTCACTGCCAGTGAACCTTTGTGCTTCTATTCACGCAAGGCATTGTCACCATGTGAGTGCGTGCTTTTGTATGCCTCACATGTGCATTAAAATAAAGTGTAAGCATTAGTAAGGAGTCCTGGTTACGTTTGGAAGGGAATTCATTCTCAATGGAGTGTGGAGTACTTATAACGTTTTTCAGGAATATCCTTTGACAGCATAATAGTCACTAGCTGTTAAGACTACTATGGCTTCTCGGTGAAGTAAATTGACGAAAAGATAAATTATAGATTGGACATAATTGACTGAATAGTTTGCTGTTATATTATGTTTTACTTTGGTCGGTGTGCGAACCAACGATTCTGAGCCTATACACTGCCAGTGTGTGCAACAAAAATGCACATAACACAAAATTGCATGCATATCAATATTTGTAGACCTCTTCATGCACTGTTTGGACTCAAGAGCTCTTAAATGAGACATCATTCAGCATTATATGGGTTGTGGTTTATTGTCCTCTGCCTCTCTGACAAGGTTAGAGACATGGGATATTAAAGTGAGCTTTGACAGAACCACGATCATCTGTCCATGTACTTTTTGTGTATGCGATATTTCAAAAACCTTAAAGCATTTAACTTTCATATTGCAGATGTCTATTTCTCATGGCATTAGCTCAACCTGATTTCGATCACAACAGTGAGTGATTGCCTGAATTATGTTGGCATGGCAACCATCTCAGTAAGTTGGCTTTTTGTGGAAGTCGATATAGTCGAGGCTTGTGGAAGAGCTGGTACTAGTACACTGAATGGATCAGGATGCAACAGGACAAAAGGAACAGCAGAGAGAGGGGGGAAATACCAACAGCAGAGCCGAAGGCCAAGACAGGGAGGCGGGCAAACAATGGGTGTGGGGAGAAATGGTGGCAGGAGAGTATGCATTGGGTGAACAAGATGGATAGAGAAGGCAACTCTCAGGAGGGAAAATTGGAATTTGAAAGGAGGAGGGATTGGGGTGGGGGTTCATGACGGTAGAAAATATCATGGTTTTGGATTGGGGACAATCTGAGATGGTGGTGAACAGCTGACTTGAAGACCTGGAAGGAAGGATGACATTGAAGAGGATGTGAAAGTTGGTTCCACAGGTGGGGAAAAAGAGGAACAAATGATCGGAGGTGGGCAGTGGAAACCAACAACATGTCTGCAATTGCGAAGTGATCGGGCAATACACTTAGCTTCATTACGGGAGATTCTAATAATCTTAAAGGCCTTGGTTTCCATGGCGTACAGCTGTGCAAGATGCTCGGCGGGGAAACAATCACAAAGGGGTGAGCAGTACTCCATCAAGCTGCGGATGAAGACCTTGTAGGAGGATCGGAGTTCACATGTTCCAAGGACGCACTTTGTACGACAGTGGATGCCCAGTTGGCAGCTGGCTTTGGAGGCCAACTTTGACCCCTTTCAGATACAATCATGCAACTTTCATTCATAGGCCCAAGCAGGTAACCAAGTTGCACCTGACTGTTTTAAGGGAATTAGTATCCAATAGAGTGTGCAGCATATTTTGGGAGTTTTAGAGGAATGTCCTTTGACAGCATAATGTCAGGGACCCGTGGAAATTCTGTGTAATGTAAAATGTGACCGAGTCCTGAACTCCTTTCTTCTTCGAGTCCGCGTGTAAACGGACTGCCCTTCCATGTAAAGGGTATGTAAACCCTCCAGCCCTTCCCCCCGCCCCTTCTAACTCCAAATATGCATCCCACCCCTTTCCCAACCCCAAGGCCGCATCCCTTCCAAGTCCAAGTTCACATCCCTCCCCCTCGCAACTCTGCATCCCTCCCCCTCGCAACTCTGCATCCCTCCCCCTCGCAACTCTGCATCCCTCCCCCTCGCAACTCTGCATCCCTCCCCCTCGCAGCCCTGCATCTCTCCCCCTCCCAACTCCAACTCCGCATCTCTCCCTCCTCCCAACTCCACATCCTTCTTCCCTCCCAACTCCACATCCCTCCTCCCTCCCAACTCTGCATTCCTCCCTCCTCCCAACTCTGCATTCCTCCCCCCTTCCAACTCTGCATCCCTCCCCACTCCCAACTCTGCATCCCTCCCCACTCCCAACTCTGCATCCCTCCCCTCTGTCAACTCCGCATCCCTCCCCTCTGTCAACTCAGCATCCCTTCCCCTACCAACTCCACATCCCTCCCCATGCCATTTGGATCCCTCCGCATCCCTCCCCATGCCACAATGTAATTGTTTTGACTTTCCTAATGTAGATTCGCCTTGCAAATATTTTGTCGTGCTTTTAATGCATTGTAATTGTCGGTTGAAAATTTGCCTCTAATTCCCCTTAAGTTGAGTGTTTTGTTGTTTTCCACTAGCATGTTGCAAAGCCTCAGTCAATTTGCTGTTGATGCTGGCAATATTTTGCAGGATTGCATTTTAAAATACCTGACCGGTAGATACTGCCACTTCATAACATTGGCACCTGTATTTTTAGACTTCCCTTTGGAAGAATTAGGGTTTCCCCATAATCATGCTTTGTGTTGTGCTCTGCACCGATGATTGATGTAATGGCTGGGAGCTACTTGTGGAAAGTGATGAGTGTATTGTGTAAGCAATGACGAGGAAAATGAGGCAGTCTGTGGAATGGAAACTGCTGTGCTTTCGGGTGAGAAGCTGACAAATGTTCATCTGTTGGAACATTACGGGAATGCATGGCCACATTTAATGACTGGTGCCAGTCCATCAGTTATAGTAATTTAAGCACACCTTGAATAGTCCTCACAGTTAATGAGTATCTCGTCCATTATCTGCATGCAACATTCTCATCCATCTTTTCCTTTTCCCTCATTTTGACATTAATCATGCAAATTTGATAACTTGTTATTGGGCCCATCTACTCGTTGCACTTGTGATATGATTGGGAGCAAATTATACTTGTTTCGTTCGTGAAGTTAGGTGTTGAAAACGTTTTTTGGAGAAATATACTCGAGCATTGCCACAAGCTCAAATACTTTTTTTTATTGTTTTTTGAACGGTAAATGCAGCAAAGTGCATCTCTTTTAGGGGAGGTCGTTTTGACAAATATGTCTTCTGACTACTTCAGACTCCTCATTAGAAACCTTGACTTTGTTGTCATCTGCAAACTCTATGCCAGGAAAGTACAACGTGATTTGGCGTACCATTTTTGATTATCATTCAGTGCCAAATTTGGAGTTTACAGTGGATCATTCAACTTATTTTAGCCACTTGATTTGGATGGCATATTGTACAGCACAGGCCTTTTGCATACTTTTTGTATTGCCATGAAGGAGAGGTCAGAGGTCTCCCTTGGTCAGCATTTGTCATCGCTTCTTGAATGATAGTCAGTAGTTATTGTAATAGTTTTGGGATTACAGTCGATCTGTAGCACACTTCTTGACATTCCAAAACAAAACATAATTTTGTCATGATATTACAGGCCAACGGTTGAGCGCACCACTAATGGAGGCTGGAAACCCATGTCCTCCTTGGCGTGAAGAGGCTCTGCTATCAGGATTACAGTGAATCAATGTTTCAGATGCAAGTTATTAGAAAACGTACAAACCACCACTGCGTTTCGTGAATTATCATTGGAGACGTGCTCGGGACTTGACAAGCCCGTGACGTGATTCAACAAATTAGTGGTGATCCTGAGTGCTGTTTTTGGGAACCCATCTTTCAAACACTTTCAACATATCCAATTCATATTGAATGATAGTTACAGCACAGACATGAGAAGTGTAAACTACGGCCTCAGCCTCATCAGCTTTCATTCAGCTATTTTGCACTCAACACCTCATCAGGGGTGATTGCTTCCTCATTAGTGGCATTTGGGAGCCATCCAAATTGGAGATCACCTTTGAGGACGATCAGCCGTGCTTGAATTGGCTGATTCATTTGGCTATTGGGGAAGGTTGAGAGGCACTATCACCATATACTTGCCACCACACATTGCTGGATTGTTTCTTTTTTTTTTCAGTTGGTGACATCTTCACTCAAAAATATAATTGCCGAACAATGCTCGATTTTGCTGAAATATTAATGGGCTGATGAGGTGGGATTGAAATTTTCTGAAACAGTAGAGAGGAAAAATAAAATGAAGGCATTCATACCAAATGATAATTAATCATAGATCATGTATGTTTCATTCAAAGCAAACTATTCTTTGTTTATACAGGGATGTGGGAGAAAGAACCCGTCCCAGGATAGCTCCTCGTTCTCGTCTCCCATCAGCTGCACTTGGAAGGTTTACTCCGAGGTAAGAAATTGTAAATTTATGACGTCATCAGTTATGTGGTCTGGCAGCCATTTGTAAGTACATGTCCGCATTTTAAAAATTAATTTTCTCAGCATCCATTCGGTTTGACAGACACAAATTTTCATCATAGTATGTGCCTACTCATGTAGAAATTTAATGATGATTATGATGTCGTAGGTCACGTGGTACGGGAGCCATGTTGAGAAAAAAAGTGGACCTCTACATCTCTGAATCCGCTCCATAGAAAAATTTGAAACGTGGCTCATTGTAAAGAAGTCCACATGAGGAAATAAGCGATGGTCACGCTTATTAGCACCTTCATTAGAATTTTTAGAATGCTTTATAATTTTTTGTGATAATTATGACGTCACCATCTTGAAAAGCCGAAACACTTTGGACCTCTATATCTCCAAAACTGCTCCATGGAAACAATTGAAACATAGCTCATTGTAAAGAACTCTGCATGGGGCATAATTGTTGTTAACAATGGCATCATTGGTGCCTTCACTATGACGTCATTATTATTAGACAAATACAACACATAGTCTGATCAGTTTGAAATTTCTTGAGCATGATCTACGCAACAATTATTTTGGAGAATGTAAATTTATGAAGTCATCAAGTCACATGGTCTGGCAGCCATAATGGGTCAAAGAAAAAAAAAAACCTTGAAAAACAAGAGTTGGCTCGCACCAAGTTGATTGCGTAGGTTAAGTTATTCTATGAGTACCATCTAGTTTGTGGAAAGTATTTGCAGCATAAACATTGTTTTTTCAGTAACGCAACTGTTTAAGACAATGAGATAAGGGTATGTATCTGAATATGAAATGAATGATCGTTTTAAGGCCATTTTTCCCCGCTAGAGCGGGGGTTAGCCTTGCGGGCCCCATGACAATCATGGTTCCCTGTTTGACGCAATGTTTTTTATGGCCGGATGCCCTTCCTGAAGCCAATCCTTGGTCACGCTCTTACGATGCGCAGGGATACAGTGTGCCTATTCTGAATCGGGGTATACACCGTGATCATTCATCCCAGCAAGCTGGTACTCAATTTGCCGACCTCAGAAGGATGACAGGCTGAGTCAACCCCCCTGGCGTTAATTCAGCCATCGACCGGGATTCGAACCCAGGATCCTAGGATCCCAAGCCGGCACCCTAACCGCTAAGCCAATGCCAACGCTATGTATGAATTATAATATCGATCTTAGGGGGGAGAGGAGGAATCAAGCTTTTGTGCTTTTGTGCCCAGCATCCATTTACAATTTTGGTAATTTTGAAATAATGATTTCCATTTTAAACTGTTTTCATTTTTAATTATTTTTCAATTTTGAAAACAAAATATTTTAAACTGACCTCCATTTAAAATGAATTTTTGAATAAATTTTCAGAAAAAGATCTCCTTCCACCATGGCATTGTTTTAGTGATAGAGCATGACAAGATTGAGTCTTCTTTTTGCTTTATTCAAACTATCATATAGGACCCATCACTTAGCTGACGGGAATACCAATCTTTGCTGCAATGGCTAATTTATGGGGCAAGAACAAAAACTGGCTGGATTCCTGGCAGATCCCGCCCTCCGTGCCGGGATAACCAGCATCACAAGTTGGCATTTGCACTTACAATACATGTGCCCACACACAAACCTTTCTTCCTTTTTTGTCTCACAAACCTTCCTGGGAGTTCCCTGAATCCACCGTTATTGGTTTCATTGAAATCCGTTTATCTGTTCTCACGTTATAGCATGACAGACAGACAGACAGACATGGCTCCTTTTATAATATAGATTTCATTGCAAATATTTACTCTTTTATGACTGGCTGTGGCTATACGCAGGCACGAGTAAATAGGTGTGCCTTCAATAATGCAATTTTCGAAATAATCGTTTACAAATTGATGGAGGGATGTGGTAATTATTGAAGATCTGATTTATTGCCTCCAGAATATTTGGTTATAGTTTTTTTTTTTTTTTTTTAATTGATGCTGGAGACCAACCACCACCTTTTCTGGGTTTCATTTTTTTTGAATTTTTTTTCGCTAGCTTAACTTGTCTTATTCATAACCTCATTTGCTATCAATGGTCCCTCTGGTCTCTTGGTTCAGAATGTGGGGGGTTGGGGAGGAGGGGGCGGGAGGGAGTAGGGAGGTGAGTCGGAATTTTAACATTTTAGCCTTCATGATAAATATATCACCACTTACCAGCTGATTATTTAGCTTGTAATGCTGTTATTTCATATGCAGCATGTGGCTGCTTCGGTGCATCATTTTTCTAGCTGGGTCACTGATGGCAATGCCCCCCCCCCCCCCCCCCCCCCGTTACCAGTAAGTTGGTACTCATTTTGCCTACCTCGGAGGATTACAGGTTGAGTCAACCCACGTTGTGTTTATTCAATGGCACGACAGGGGCCCCAAACTCAAGACAAACTCAAGACCCTAAGATCTTAAGCCAGCCACCTTAACCACGAAGCCAACAACAGGCTTTTGTTAGTAATGAAGTAATTGCTTTTTTTGTTCACCTTCTAAACATTCCCAATGGACATTTGTAAATGAGCATCTCCATTTCATGCTCATGGGTTTATTTATTTTCTCGAAATGCTTGTGCAATATATTTAATGGATGTCTGATATTCTTTTTCTTCAGATTATTATTTTAAGGAACATTGAGTACGCCGATTTGCAGCAGCCGTTCAATATAATTTATATTCTGACTGATTCTTCTGCACTTGGCCACATTGCTTCCATTGTAGACAGTAATAGACAGTAAAGTAGTTGTACGTAAAGACAGTAAAGTTGTACGACAGTTTAAAATTTGTCCAATGGGTTTGTGCACATTCTATTCCTTTCAAAAAGTTCCTTCCTGCAATATAGCTTTATAAAGGTTTGGTTATTTTAAAAGAGTGCATTGGGATGATTAAAAGTTAAAAGAGTGCATTTGAAGGTGCATTGCATGGTCAATGGATTACCAAACTTGCTTGTATAAAGTATCACTGGAATTGGGTATGTTTTATTGTGTCATCTGTTTTTGTCTATCTAAATATGCATCCATCACGAAGTGTTGGATCCCTGGTGTTGGGCTAGCGGCTAGGGTGCCGGCTTAGGATCCAAGGATCCTGGGTTCGAATCCCGGTCAATCGCTGAATTAACGCCAGGGGGGTTGACTCAGCCTGTCATCCTTCCGAGGTCGGCAAATTGAGTACCAGTTCACTGGTAATTCCCTGCTTGTCGTTAAAGGCGGCAAAAAGGGTTGGCGTCAGGAAGGGCATCCGGCCGTAAAACATTGCTTCAAAAAGGGGACCGAAAAACAACAACAACCACAGTTCCCGAAAAAGGCCAACCCCCGCTTGCGGGGAAAAATGGCCTCTAAAGGTGTTTTTTTTTTGTTTTGTTTTTTAAATATACATCCATCCATCCCGGTATGTTTAACTCAGCATTGTTGAGTACATTGTGAATGCCGCAATGTCTTGTCCCGTCCTTTAGAGATGATCTCAATTCTTTCCATTTTTATTTTCTCATGTTGATGTTCTCTTTATCTATTGACTCCTTTTATCTTCTGCTCTTAGACGTTTCTTACTGCCTGATTACTTTCCCTATCCCGGGATTTTTCATGAACGAGGACAGCCGGGGCTTCCGACACATTCCTCAGTGAGAGTATTTACAGGTATGTGTGAGAAGTAATCTATCCTCTCAGTTTCTCTCTGTAGGACTTTTCGCTGAAGTCTGTTCTTGAATAAGAATATTGCAGTAATTGCAGTTGCGTTGTTTTATGATCATAAAATGCTTGCGTGTGGGGGGAAGGGTTAAGTTCCTGAAGAGCTCCCAAACCCCCACCCCCACCCACCCCTCTTCTTTTTGTAAAACACTGAGAATTTTGGTAGAGATTTACATCAATCACATTTAAGACCTTAATGAATGGAAACATTCGTACTTACTGGATGCATGAATATAATGGGCAACTAGAAAGCATCTCAAATGCAAAGCCTATCCACGTCAGCATTGTACTCAAACTAAACTTGATTTCAACAACAGTTAAAAAATTGTACATTTTATTCATTTGTTGTGTCTTTATTCTCATAATAAAAGTTTGTTTAAGATTTTATGACAAAAGCTCAAGTGGTAAAAATAAGAACAGAGACACACACACACACACACACACAGGTACACACACACACACACACACAGGTACACACACACACACACACAGGTACACACACACACACACACACACACACACACACACACACACACACACACACACACACTTTGCAGAACCTTGTCTCCTGCACTAATAAGAGGGAATTAAATATGGTTGTAGTAAATTGGTTTGGAATTTAAGTTCTTTCATTAAATGTACACCAAAACAAAAGTTCAATGGGTGGTCAGAAGTTTTCCCTCTCCTTCCTCCTCTCCTCCCCCACCCGCCCCCCCTTCCTCCTTTTAAAAAGGTATCAGAACCAAGAACATGACTTCTGTCTGAGTGGCATCAGGAACCTCGCCCGCCCCTTGGAAAAGTGTGTGACATTGGTTGGCAACTACATAGAAAGTGACAACTCCATTTACATCTATATCCCTACCAACATGAACCAACTTTTAACCACCCATCCCAATGCTCTCTTCCTCATATGTGGTGATTTTAAATGTCACCATGCCAATTGTTGGTATTTCTTTCAATAACCACAACCCTGCAGCAAATGATTTCTGTGACTCCAAGGGCTTGACTCAATCTGTGGACCTTCCAACCCAGATTGCTGTGAATAACGAATCCTCCTTTCTGGATTTAGTAATGACCAACTTTCCTGCTAATGTCTCTTGTTCTTTCACTGCTCCAACTAGTTCATTTGATTATGTGCTTGTTGGAGTTGCTCAAAATTCTCAGAGAGGCGCCTCAGTGCCGGCGAGTCTGAATTCGTTCAGACTGACTGGAGGGACTGAAAGCTGCCATTTCACTGCAGGATTGGTCTTCTACCTCCGCTGCCCCTGATGTCAATGTGTCCTGTGGATTCTTCCACAGAAGCTGGTTCTCTCTTCGTACCATCATTACCGTTCTCTCTTCATGCACAGATTCATACCATATTGTCTAGAGTTATGATAATCATCCTCCCGCCCATTGTATTCCTGAATGCTGCCACGAGTCATTTATTTACCTTGAAGCAACTTGCATTCTCTCTGAAAGGCAAATCCTAATGAAGGCAACCTCCGATCATTCCAGAAAGCCCACAACAACTTTGTGTCATCTCTTAGGAAAGCCGGAATACAACATCTGGCCAAACACAGTGCTGAACTTTCAAACCTCCTTCCTCAAATAACTCGTCGTGCCTTAGAAGTCTTTCTCTGGAGTATATTTCTCCTCCAACCCTTCTCTCACTTCAAATGGCACCATATGTGATTCTTCTCCTGAGAAGTCCAAATACCTCAACTCTCAGGAGAGTCCCAAAACAACATCTTAACTGGCTTGATGCCATGGAAACCAAGGCTTTCAATATCATTGCAATCTCTCACGATGAAGCTGAGTCTATAGGCCAATCACTTCGCCATCACTGACAGATTGGTGGACTCTCTGTCGTCTTCCGCCTCCTTTCTGGTCTTGCAACCTCTTCCCTCTCCATGCTTTCTTCCTCCCCTCCCCCAGGTATCGGCAGGATGCACGTGGTCTACCAGCAACTCCCTCCTAGTGAAACTAACTAAATCCAGGATCACTGCACACCTCCACTCATTTGTTCCTCTTTTTTTTCCCGCATGAGGAACCACCTTCCACACTCTCCTAAATCTCATTCTTCCCCCAGGTCTTCAAGACAGCTGTTCACCGTCTCATCGCCACCATCCCCATCTAAAACCATGATCTTTTCTACACCCATTAAACCACACCCACCACACCAAAATTTTGCTTCTCTGTCCATCTTGTCCACCCATTGTGATCTTCCCTACCCCTCATCATTACCCACATCCCTTGTTTGTCCATCTCCATCTATTTTCTCCCTTCCCCTGCAAAGTCGTTTCCCCCTTCAGCTGCTGTTCCTTTTGTTTTGTTATGTACTCATCCTTTCTGTGTTCTCACTCTTCCACAAGCCTTGACTGTGTTTACAAAAAAAAGTCTGGCCAATATCAAGATTGAACTTTCAAACTTGTCTCCTTCATCAAATACCTATTTTTTATGTTGAAGGCTCCTGTCACGGACTATATAGTCCTCATCAAGGCCAGCCCTTAAATATAATAATTGCATAAAGAGAAATATACAAAAGGGAATGTAAAGGTGAGGAGTGAAAATGAGTAATAAAAGTGTATGATGAAAAGTGTATGATGTTTGTTTGCAAGAAAGAGAAATTAAAGCTAGCCCGGTAGCGATAGTTTGAGTCAGACAGAAAGTGAGACCAGCAATCCTGACACGGTGAGTGTAAGATGGTTCCGGGCACCACTTTAACGCTTCTAAGTCCGAACGGTAGTACTACCCTGAGTGGTTGCTGTTTACAACTTACTACCTAAAAAAACTGGTCCAACCAGATGAGTGTTTTTTTGGAGACACCATCTCCTTACTGGATGGCTGCTGGCTCGCTAAGGGAGCCCATCCACCCTTTAACAGGTATTGTTTTCAGTCCTGCAGGGTGTCACAGTCACCCTCCCCACTGGCAAGCCAGTGAGGGTCGTCGGTTTAGTCGCCACAATTGACCGACCATGCGGCAGGTAGCACTGGGTTACCATGTTACCAGTGGCTGTAAAGAGACCAACCTGACTCTAAATTCATCCTCTGAGAAGTATGTCTGAGAATCTGAGTGGAGCATTGTCAAGTCCATCTCTGGAGTATGTCACGACCACTTGGTCTTTTTTGTGTTTCTCACCCGTGAAGAAGTTTAGAGAAGAAGAAGTTTCTGATAATGTTCATTTCTAATTCTGCAACTCGCCTGGATGGCATCAGTGCATGTGTCTTTAAAACTTGCTCTGCCATTCTTACACATTCTCTTTCTGCTCTGTTCAGCCTATCATATGGTCTCAGTCATCTTTCATCTGCATGGAAGTCAACCAACATCAGTGCTTTCCAAAAACATGGTGCCAAAACAGATCCTCTTCACTACATACCATCCAATCATCAGCAAGGTCATAGAATCTATCATCACAGTTGACATAAAATCCCTTATTTTAGCCAGTGGCCGAATCTTTGACCATAAGTTTAAATTTAGACTGGGTCATTCTACCATGGACATGCTGCTTCTGCTCTCCAAACAATAAATCCAGGCCTTCAATCTCAGCCATGAGATCATGGTCCTCTCTCTAGACAGATCTCGACCATTTGATATAATTTGGCACCCCGCTTTGCTCTTCAAATTGTCTGTCCATGGCATTCATGACCAGCTCCTGTCATGATTTACCAACTTCCTCCACTCTCATATTCAATTTGTGACTCTCAACAGGATCGTGTCATCTCCTCTCTCTCTCTCTCTCTCTCTCTCTCTCTGGCAAGGCTCGAGTGCCCTAAGGCAGTCTATTTGGCTAAGTACTATGCCGAATCTTCATCAATGATCTTTCTGACTCTGGAAAGTCCTCCATATCGCTTTGCTGATGACTGCCCCCTCCCCTTTCTCTCATTCTCACAGTGTTCTTTCTTCCACCAAACCTCACTATATTTTGTCCCTATATCCTGTTGGTCCATATATCACCCTCCCCCAAATCAGCTATATTTTCCTCTTTACACTGTTCTTTTTAGATTAATAAACAGGATTAAATAATTAAATTGATATTTGTGGGAAAATTACATGCCCAGACCAGGAATCGAACCCAGGTCCCCTGGAAAATTGTACCAGTGCTCTGCCATCTGAGCTATCTGGGCGACCTGAGCATGCAATTTTTCCACATATGATTGCCACTTTCTTTCCATCAATGCTTCCGGGGCACTCGCTGCTGCTGCTTCTTCCTATGGTTATAGGAGCACCAACAGCCTGAACACGAGAGGGTCTCCCTCCGATGGGGGGACAAATCCATGTTCTATATTATTGTCGCGTGACTCCCCCTCAGCTAAGACCGGGGAAATCACGAATAGCCAAAGCGAGCTTTAACTCCGAGGCGACGATCAAATACGGACTTCACTCTATATGCGCGGGAGGAAGAAAGAAAAGAAGAAGAAGCAGGAATTTACCTGACGGTCCGTACACAGTCTTCAACCCTGCAAATAATTAAACTCACACAAAACGGAATTAAAGTTGTTTGGGAAAATAATACAAGGGTTTATTTAATAAATATCGGGACAGGAAAAGAACGCGCCGGTAATTAAATATGACCTAAATTGGGATCCCACACACCTCACTTCAAATACAAGCACAGGGGAAGAGTTAATCAAAGAAACCGTTGTGTTCTGTGGTGCGGCTTATCTCCGTCTAGCTGAGGTGTGTCAGGGTTCGTCAGGTCTGAGCACGTCGTCCAGGCCCCAAGCGTGCAGTCCAGACACGGGAATTAGGCCTCGGTGCGCCCTCGTTCGCGCTCCACCAGGCCCACGTATGCTGCCGCGGCAGGCCTCGCCTGCACGGTCGTCGCTCGCACGCGTGGTCCCGTACGTGAACAACCGGGGAGGATGATCGTCGGCGCTCCACCGTCTCTCCACCGTTCGTCCGAAAGCAGGCAATTTTCGGATCACAAGGGAAGTTCAGGGCAGGCAGGAGGTCCAATAACGATAAGGCAAGAAGGGCAGAGAGGCAGAGGCGAAGCGAGCAAATGTCGCTCTTTCACTTTTATCAGACCCTCCTCATGTCACCGGTGCTTCTCCTCCAATCAGCGCGTCACTTCTTGCTCACCCATCGCGCCCTCCTATCTGATTGGCCGAGCGCTTCGCGCCCTTGGTGTCACGCCATCGGTCGGTGGCCAATCAGTGTGGCACGTCCTTCACCGTCCTTACTCTGCCAATCAGCCACCTGCTTATTACTCGCCCCTCCCCTGACAATCACGAGTCCTCCTGGGCGTGGCTCTCGGCCTGCCTGTGCGATGTTTCATTGCCATACTGGCGTAATGCGCGGCCGCTTCCGGTCTGTTCTTCCGGTCAGGTTTTTAAAAATGCTATGTGTGGTGCTTTTAATGGTGGGATTCCTAACCTATGTGTCGATGTGTGTTGCCATACGGGACAATGGATAGATCACAGAGGGAACATCGTACAATTAAATTTTAACCTTATGCCCCAATCTTGTTAATAAGCCCAGCCCCCTCGTGGCGGGGACAAAGATACGCAAGCTGATCCGACATTCGGGCTACAGAACTTATTACATCAAGATTCCCTATCACGACAGTCGAAGCACCTACCTATTCAGATCTACCTGGATCTATATCCCCCTCCCCAAAATTCATAACATTATATACACCACTGGGGTGGTAGTGAAGCAATTACATTCATGAACAGGATTAAATAATTAAATTGATATATGTGGGAAAATTGATAGAAAAAAAAAACCCGGAAGCATTATTGAGCTTATCACTGTTTTATGTTGCTGAATGGCTGATAAAGAAAGTTATTGGGATTATCAGTGAACCTTTATCTTGTTTGCTTGCTACAATTTTGTTGATGGCGAGTTGTGGTTTTGTCAATTGTGAGACCAACATGCATGTATAGGAAAGAGATAAAGGTGGAAATGGAAGTTGAAGACTGAAATAGATGGTGTTTTGTTGCAAGACACGTACGTAATCTCCAAGATTTATGGTAAAGCATAATTATGTTGCTTGCTTTTGAGATGGGTTTACCATATGGAAACAACACAAATATGTATCTATAATAACTTCAAAACGCGGAGACCTAAATATCATCGAGGCTGAAAAACCGAGCAACACAACCAAATACAAACTTCCAAGTACATACCTTGATACGTTTTCATTTCCTTGGCTCAGCATTAAGAATTAAATTGCGTATAACAAAAATACTCTCGTCAACAGAGTCAACAGAGCTGAGTCAAGCCTGGTGTTGGGCTAGCGGCTAGGGTGCCAGCTTAGGATCCTAGGATCTTGGGTTTGAATCCCGGTCGATCGCTGAATTAACGCCAGGTGGGTTGACTCAGCCTGTCATCCTTCCGAGGTCGGCAAATTGAGTACCAGTTCACTGGTAATTCCCTGTTTGTCGTAAAAGGCGACAAAAAGGGTTGGCGGCAGGAAGGGCATCCGGCCGTAAAACATTGCTTCAAAAAGGGGACCAACAAAAACAACAATAACCACGGTCCCCGAAAAAGGCCAACCCCCGCCTTGCGGGAAAAAATGGCCTCTAAAGGTGGTTTTTTTTAACAGAGACCTCAGCTTGTATGGTGAATTGTGGGGAGAACGGAGTTGGCGGGTGAGGGGGTGGGACCCATCTCTCACACAAAACTCCATCCCCTCAGCCCCCATTCAATATTCTCAACTTTTCAAACTGGATCACACTCAAGCATGAACATTGGCCTTTGTATGTTTTAAAAAATATTTATCTCCTCTCGTAATTTGTATTATTATGCATTATTATACTGGTTTTGGTAACAATTTATTGATACAAATTACCAGCTTATTCAAAGTTCATAATTCTTAGCAGAGTGCTTGACAAAGTGCTCTGCATGCATCATATCTCCTTGAATGTCTTTGGTTTCTCCACACGACTAAGACTCATGAGAGAGCGAGATGACACGGGATAAGAACTGACAGGGCAGTGGAGCAACTCTTGGACGCTAAGCAAGAGAATGAATGGTGTTGAGAGCAAAATGTTGGGATGTTGAGAGCTTTAGATTACATAGAATCCAGGAGAGGTTGATGTGATGCTGGTGCACCAGCTTATAGTAAAGAGCAGTTTAATACATATTGAGCTATGGCCAAAGGCCTTCTAGACTCTCATTCTCTTCGAAACAATGGAGAATGCCCATTCTGAGGCTGCCTTTGGAGGCCAGGTTTTCTCTGTCCTCAGTCCAGGAGAGGTATGATGTGTTAAAATATTGTACTTGTCAACATTCAGAGGACCATTTATTTTAACATTCACTCAACACCATTGGCTGAGATTCATCCCGAAAAACTTGGCAGTAATCCTCTTGATAGTTTATTCAATGGAAGGGAATAAATCATCATCATCATCGTCATCGCAACAAACCCAGCCCATTTATTTTCTCTGCAGTTGACTTTGGAGGCCAGCTTGGAGATCTGATCTGCTTAAGAAAGGTTGCAGCTAACTGTGAGGACCAGAATGAACATGACCTGGGCAGAAGTCAAATTGATGGTTCGATAAAACCAGAGAGTTAGAGAAAATACAGAATTAATCTTGAGCCCTGCTGCAATTACGGATTCCATGACTTCTTATGATGGGGAGAAGGCTAACTGGTTTGAAGTTGAGGGTCAGTTTTGGCACCATTCTTGTGAATTTGGCTTGCAGTGGTTATTTCACATGATGCATGCCAGTGGTCGTGTGAAAATGACCTGGAAAAGAATGGAGAAATAGGTAGCACCACAATTTGTCTATCCTTCTTAAGACATGAACTGACATTGTTGTTTCCCCCAACATATGTAGCGGCTTTCATCAGATTTTGTGCTCATCACTTTTTCAAAACCAATTATCACAACCAAATGTAGTAATTGCTCCTTCCATTGATGAAAATGTCTTCTGAAAAAGCATCTTCAAGGTCTTCGAAACCAACGAAAGACTTTTTGTCTGCCATCTCGCACTACGTGACAATGTCTCATCTTACCTCCAGAAATAGAACTATCTATGATTCCATTTTACATGATTGAAAGTATCTCTGCATTTTGGATGGCTGGTTGTACTGGCTTTATTATGGCGTTCACAATAAACGGTGCAAGCCTGGATAAGGATTACAAATACAAGCAGCTCATGTATAACATGGGATAAGAGACGAGTGGACATCCTGTTTTTATTGCATGTCTGTCAACTTGGGTATGACAGGTGCCACTTTTAATGATCACAAAATTGGGTCTTTATGTGTCATCTCCCTGTGTCTCATTAAAAGAAAAAAAAATCACATTTCAAGTGCCTTTATACATATTGACCTAAATGGGATACATTTTGTGCTCGTTTCAAGCGAGTTTAACCCAACTAAATTTGCTTGAAATTAAGATGACCAATTGTTGTATTTAGCGAGCACATGCTCGGTTTTACTGATAGTTTAGGAACCTAGCAGTGCCTGGCCCTTTCTTTACTTGCAGACTGAGAAGTTTGACATATGTTGTAAAGGGCATTTCGTTAAATATAACAAAGTAAGCTGTATTGAACATTTTTCACAATTTGATGTTTTTCTCTTTTTGTAGACAATCTTATCCAGCTCCTCAGGACATGTTTCTCCAGCTCCTTTTGCCCTGTGTTTGTTCAGTTATGGACCATTTAAGAGAGTGGGTGAGGTTGAACTTTTGCGTAAATAAAATTGTTGGATATTAACTTTTTGTTGATAATTGTTTCATGAAGGGAATGGGGGAGGGGCAGTGGGTTGGTAGACAGACAGCAATGCTGTAGTATTGCATTACAAAGCAGTGAAATACCATTTACAGGTCATCACTCGCTGGAATGGCAAGTTGTCGATCAATTTTACCCTTCTAGATTTCTTTTCAGCAAATAAGCGAGTACTCTAAAATAAATAACAAAACAATATAAACCCTGTACTAGATTGTACATTGTAAGCAGCAATGGATTTGATGTTGTACTGTATGCACCGATGGAACAAATAGCATGTAGATTATTACATGTGTCCAGAGACAAATGCTTGCAAACATTGCCAGCCTTGCAGTGCATCCTCACAAATCAAACTTTGTACTTGTTGCATGTAACCTTGGTAACCTTAGCTGTAGGTGTTTACTTGCTAACAGTATTTTGTATTACTGATGTTCATCGTACATTCCATTCTTTAACAAGTGACATATCACGTTGTTGTACATGACCAGTGAATCGTGAACATATGCACCTTATCTTGCACATATATTATATATATTATTATATACTCTTGCACATATATTATTATATACTCGGCATGTCCATTTGCTTTACAGTGTTCAAGCTATTATTCAGATACATAAATTATGGTGTTGATGGATTTCCCAGGTGCTCTACTGTGCTCCTGAGTAAACACAGAAAATACTTAAAGATATATTTATCTGATGCTTCATCAGTGATACTCTCTGTTTTTACCTGTGATGGGTCGCAGGTCTGCAATATCGCCACGTGGTTGTTGTTGTTGGGTGTCGATTTTTGAAATGTGCACTCATTGGTCAGACAGCTTCCAAACTCCACCCACATTTATCACTTGACTCCACCCACCATGGCACCTATACAAAATAATATGGCCTCCATCTTGGGTTTTATGGTTGGCCGAAGATATCAGGCATGTAGGCCTCTGCTGATTATACACGGCCCGGATTTGTTGCGTCAGCTTTCCATTGGCTTTGTTTGGGTCAAGTGTTAATCACGATGAGGGAGCCTGAAAAATCTAATCATATGTCGAATTTACTTTAATCTAATCATATGTCAAATTTACTTTAATCTAATCATATGTCGAATGTCATATGTCGAATTTACACAAGGTTTTACTTTAATCAAGCTCATCAAAACGCGTGGTACCTCAGAACGCACTGTAATTAAGCGTTACATTATGTAATTAAGCATTACATTACGGAAATTTAAATATATAAATAGCGTTACATAATTTTTGAACGGCCCCATTTTGGGGTTAAACAATCCATGACCATGTGATGAAACAGCTCATTCTGATATAACTATGCCAGAGGCTGACATGGATGAGAGGTATCGAGATGATTTTTTAATGGCGCAGTAAAAGTGTTTCCCAATCGCGCTGTTCATCTTTTAAGAGTGCTTTAAATGCTTGTTTCCCAATCCTTGTGATTACAGTGCGGTTATTACCCTCGCCTGAGGAGAGGGTATTGCATTTGAGTCCGGTTTTTGTCTGTTTGTCCGCACAGAATAAATATGATTTTCTCTGCAACCATTGGTCCGATTGACAGGAAATTTTCACCATAGGTGCAACTCCACCTGTATAATTTTTTTAGTGATAATTATGACGTTCATAGGTCACGTGGTTCGGCCGCCATCTTGAAAAATCGAAAAACTTTGCACCTCTATATCTCGGAAAGTGCTGACTAGAAAAAATTGAGACATGGCTCATTGTAAAGAACTCTCCATGGGGAATAAAATATGTTAATGATGATGTCATAGGTGCCTCTATTATGACGTCATATTCCGACAAGTACAAAACTTCATCCAATCAAGACGAAATTTATTTAGCGCCATGACGGCATAAACTGGTGGAGAAAAAAAATAATGATGACATCATCGGTCACGTGGTTCGGCCGCCATCTTGGAAAAAACCGAAAAAAATTGCACCTCTATATCTCCGAAAGCACTAAATAGAAAAAATTGAGACATGGCTCGTTGCAAAGAACTCTCCATGGGGAATAAAATATGTTAATGATGATGTAATAGGTGCCTCCATTATCACGTCATAATTCGACAAGTACAAAACTCATCCGATCAAGATGAAATTTCTTGATCATAATCTTGGAATACATTAGTTTAGAAAAACAATAATGATGACGTCATCGGTCACGTGGCTCGGCCGCCACATTTGTTGTCCCCCGTCGCACCGCAGAGCGAAAGGGGGACTATGGTTTTCCCCTCCGTCAGTGTGTCCGTCCGTGCGTGTGTGCGGGCGTACGTGCGTGCGTAAGCGAAGGACCGCATTCAAATTTGGTGTGTAGGTGCAACCCACGTCAAAATCCAAGTTGGCCACCGCCATGTATGTCTGACGCCATGTATGTCTGAACCTTGTGAGCAGAATATCTTGAAAAATAAGCGAAGTACCAACTTCTAATCTGGTGTGGGTGTATCTCAGCACAAGGAAGAACGCTATTGAAAATTGGGTCGCCACGTCCAAATCCAAGATGGCCGCCACCATATATATGTCAACCTTGTGAGCAAAATATCTTGAAAAATAAACGAACTACTAACGTCTAATCTGGTGTGTGGGTGTACCTACGCATAAGGAAGAACGTTATTGAAAATTGGGTCGCCACGTCAAAATCCAAGATGGCCGCCTTGCGTCTTCCACTTTGTCAACTCACATCACTTCACCGATGGGGGACCTAGGCGTAACGCTTGTTTAGAGATGGTTATGGTATGGTTCTCTTTGTAATCAATTTTGATAATATAAGTCCATAAAAGTTTTGACTCTGTTCTAACGAGACAACTGTACAAAATGACGACCCAACCTTTTATAGTTCCATGCCTATTATCCTCCTTTACTACTATGCTAATCAATATAATTAGGGTACCAAAGAGTATCCCATTATTTTTTTATGGATTTTTTTCTGCCCCTATAGCTTTTTCACCTTTATTTGCTTTTACATTTGTTTAATCTGCAACTGCTTGAGAGATTGAGAAGAAACTTTCAACATAGGAGCACCTACCCATGGCTAATTTTTTTTTTTAATGACAACCATGATGTCATAGGTGATGTGGTATGACAGCGATGTTGGCAATAAAGGAAAAACTTTGGCCATCTGAAACCGCTGAACGAAAAAAATAGAAACTTGGCACAGGTCAGGTACTGGCATGGGGAACAACAGTACATAAAGATGATGTCATCGGTGCTTTAATGATGTCACAATTGGATTGGTCGAAGTCCTTATCCGATCAAAACGAAACATTTTGAGGGTGACACACTAATACATTTTACAAATGACGTAATCTCATCAGTGATGTGTTTTGGCAGCAAAAAAGATTAGAAAAAAAAATCCTTTAAAAACTTCTTACAAAAAATGTTACGTGTGTGATCAACTATCCATGTGGAATTTTTGATTGACATGTGGATCGACATTAACCATGATTTCATTGATGACATGGTTTGGCAGCCATATTTACCTTCTCAAACCTTTTAAAACCTTTGTTTCTTATCGCCAACCTTCTCAAACCTTTTTTAAAAACCCCTTCTCTCAAACCACCCAACCAATTGAAGTGAAACGTTAAATGTGTGATTGAATTTGATGGATAAAAGTTTGATAATTAAAATGTCATTGTTTATGTGGTCTGACAGATATATTGGATCAAAAGTAAATCTTATTAAAATCCTTTCTCTGAAACCGCTTGCGCACATTTTGATGGTAAATCACACTAAAATTTTCATTTTGTTTACGGTCTGTCTGATTGATTGTTTTTGACTGCGATACATTCTGTCATTACTTATTCTCAGCAAAACTTGACAGAAGGACTAATGGTCACAGGATGGAGGTTGTAGCGACTTCATTTGCCACCTTTCCCTCAGTGGTTTTCCGTCTTGGGCGAAATCCATGATGAGGTGTTTATCCGTGTAAAGATAGCTTAATCATGGCGATTTCCAAGGCCGCTTCTACAAAGAAAAGTAATAACGCAAATGACAATATGATAATTTAAATATTATTACAAAACAATATTAATACTAATAATATACTTCCTCCCCAAAAGGTTTCCTCCTTTAACAAACGCTGTGTTAACGTATATACAGTGCATTCCGAAAGTATTCAGACCCCTTCACTTTTTTCACATTTTGTTATGTTGCAGCCTTATGCTGAAATCGTTTAAATTCATTTTTTGCCTCATCAATCTACACTCAATATAGACTGCCAGGTGTTCCAATTTTTCATTTCATTTCGTGACCTGAAAATCGGGTGGGCATCAAATTGGCATGATAATATAGAAAAAATTAAGAAATAATGTTCATGACTTTTCACAAGTCAGATTCTGGTACGTTAGTCTGTAATATAATGTTGAAATGTATAATTTTATTTCCAAAATCTCCGTTTAGCCTCGAACGCATTTCGATGTATTGACCAATGAGGATCGCGCTTATTCGCGCTACGAACGATGTCTGGGCTTCCGGCTGCGAGTAAACAAAATGGCGGCCTCCAGTAGCAGCGACGGTGACGAGGGTGGGAGCGAGAAACGCTGTTATATGTGCATTTCTCCGGCCAAAAGATCAAGTTTATTACCTTTTAGTGATATAACATGGCCACGATATTTGCAATTTGTTCTTACGTGGCAGAATTTAGAAGGTGATCAAGCTGAAATTGCGAGAAATTTCGTGAAGAACCACGCTGACGAATTCGGCGAACGTGGCAACAGTATGGTAACAATACCTGCTATAGCTATACCGCATGATGCAGCGTTTCATCAAGTGTGTTATTCACGATTTACCGATAAACAACGAGTGAGCAGGGTGCAAAGCAGCATGAAAAAGAGAGAAGAAAATGCAGCCAATACTGGTAGGTTGAATAACTTCAATAATAAATCATGACAATGCTTCAAAACTTAGTTTGATTTTTTTTTTTGTGAGGTATATGTAAAATGATTTTGTGTGTAGTCGAACGATTTTGAATTGAAGGAACTGTCCAATATTTATGCAAGGAGGTAGGGCCGAGGTGAAACAAATACATTTTTAAAAGGAAGTCTGAGGAAGGGGGGGGGGGGGGAGGGAGGGAATCTAGTCGGGCTAACCATGACTTGAGGTCTAGACATTTTAAACTCACATAATTTTAATTGTTTTCTTTTATGTGTATTTATTGCAGCTTCAACATGCAATGACATCAACGTCAACATTGACAAGGTGCATAAAGGCCCACAACCAGTCAAGAAACGTGCTCTACGCTCCAGCTTAGGCAAGCCCAAATGTTCAGCCAGATCCCAATATGTGTTGCCTAATATATACATCCTTTGTCAGAAAGAGAGAACAATCAATACAGGCAAAAGGGGCCGAAGAAAAGAGCCTCTAACAAGGTGCTCAACAATTGAGACACCAAGACTGCAGCAAGCTGCTAAAGACAACAACAATACAAACCTGCTGCTTCAAATTCAAGACCGCGATTGTGTTGCGATAGAGGTAAAATACCATGGTCGCTGCTACAAGGAGTATACCCGGTATTTAGGCAAGCTAGCAACAACACCTAATGCAGAGCAACAAGGAGACTCCAACTACTCAGAAGCATACACATTATTTTGTGCAACAGTCAAGGATCTTATAATAGACAACAAGGAAATCTACAGACTGAAACGACTTAATGACATGTTCATGAAACAAATCAAAGCAACACACGGAATAGAATCAAACTACAAAAGTGGCTTTCTCAAGACAAGACTGATGAAAACATTTCCACAACTATGCTTTCTAACCCCGTATATGCGCTGCCAAGGACACCTTGTGTATGTTAATGACATCTCCACTGAAGTGCTGGTTGAAGAAAAGAAAGTGTTGCAAGAAACCATGCATGGTTCAGGTGATGACACAACAGAGACAGAACAAACATCCGACTCTGAACCAACCCCACCAAAGCAACCTGGGTACACTGAGAATAACCTTAGAGAACACTACTTCACTGCGCTACAATTGAGAAATGCAATAGATGAGATCAAGCCAAATATGCCATGGCCCCCAACCTCTGAGCACCTGACAACAAATGCCGCAGAAGCAATTGTACCTGCCTGTCTCTATAACTTTATTGCATGGATGGTGGGAGTGTCAGACGAACCTGATTCTGATGAGTTTGTAAAGATAGAATCTACAATACATAGAAGAATTCTCACAATTGCACAGGACATCATATACCTCCAATCAAAGGGAAGGAAACAGATGCCCAAACATTTGTCACTTGCAATGACAGTACGTCATCTCTCAGGTTCAGCCCAATTAATCAGCCTACTGAACGGGTTTGGTTACTGCGTCTCAAACTCTGTCGTCTTAAATCATGACACTGCACTGGCTAACCAAGAACTACATCGTGGAGAGGATGCTCTTCCATCAATCATTCAGGCGGGCAAGCATGTCACACTCGTATGGGACAATAATGACTTCAGGGAGGAGACATTGTCTGGGCGTGGAACAACGCACAATACCAATGGGATTATAATACAGCGACCAAGTCAATCCCATGAAGTAGTACAACCAGCACCAGTCACTACAGTTAAGAGGACGCGGGAGAGATCGATGCAGCCACCTGCAGTGAACCTTGCCACATATTATGGAGGGAAAAACGAAGGACCCGCTCCATTCGCAACCAGCGTTCCATTGGATCGAGCAACGTACTTCCCATTACTCCAGCACCCTAAGACGATAGACCTAGCATACCACATCACCAAGTACAACATTGACGGGACTCTGCCATCTTGGACAGGATTCAACCAACTACTGTCTTGTGTTGAAGTTCCACCAAAGAGCGTGATAGGGTATCTCCCTGTCATTGATGCCACTCCGACTGAAATGAATACGGTACTAACAATACTGCAGAGAAGTGTTCAGATCGCCGACAAGTTACAGTTGGAAGCAGTCGTCATTGTCGTTGACCAAGCCATCTATTGCAAGGCACAGCTCATTAGATGGAAGAATGCACAGTTCATGAAGAGACTGGTAATTCGACTTGGGGCATTCCACACTGCAATGTCCTTTCTTGGCTGTATTGGAAAGAGATTTCGAGATGGTGGTCTCCAAGACATCCTGGTTGAGTCAGAGATTGTTGCAGTGGGGTCTGTGAATGGAGTGTTCAGCGGCAAGCATTACAACAGGGCAGTTCGAGCCCATAAGCTGATGTCAGACGCGATGCAGCAGATGCTCCTGGATGCATATTTTGAATCTATTCCAGAACATGAAGCGGGTAGAGTGAAGGAACTTTTGTCAAACTTAGCTGAAGCTTTCCCACATCCAAACTACCATGTCATTCTCAACAGTGACAAGTTCAAAGACTTCAAAACCTCCTTTGACAAATTCTTAGAAGCAAGTGACACCAAACCAACATTTCGCTTCTGGAGTTCATACATTGAGACGGTGGAGCTTCTCTAGCCCATCTCGAGTTTATCATGACGTCAATGCGCACTGGTTCACTTGTACGCCACGTAATTGTCTTTGATGGGTTAAAATATCACCCCTTACACACTTATTGGACCTATTAACAGTTTCAAAATAGCATTGGTAAACCACCATGGATCGTAGTAGCAACACCAATCACAAATATTGTACAAAAATTTAAAATTATGCAGGTTTTAAGGTCCAAAAACATGACTTTCTGATAAATGCATCAACAGCATGTTATTTTACCAAGTCGTTAAAACAACATTTTTACTACTTTTGGGGGTCTGAATTAATAAATATTGCTGCCAAGACCAATGTGAACATGACATCATATAGTTTGTGTTGTTTTTTTACTGTGTAAATGGGTATTTCAAATGTAACATACAATTGGTGTATACTGGTGTTTTGGGGCAGCGGTTCTTGGTAACGTACCACGATATCGCTTGTGAAAAAAAACAAGATGTTTTGGAGGTCATAAGGCTTCATCCCACACCCTTCTTGCCAAATCCCTAGGTTCAGGTCATGAAATCAAAAAAAAAAATAGATATCCACCCTATGGCCCTGTGTCTAATACCCCATAATAACAAAGAGAAAACAGGATTTTAGAAAGTTTTGCAAATTTTTTTAAAAGAAAAAACTGAAATATCACATTTACATAAGTATTCAGACCCTTTGCTATGACACTTGAAATTTAGCTCAGGTGCCTCCCATTTCTCTTGATCAGCTTTGAGATGTTTCTACACCTTGATTGGAGTCCACCTGAGGTAAATTCAATTGATTGGACATGATTTTGAAAGGCACACACCTGTCTATATAAGGTCTCACAGCTGACAATGCATATCAGAGCAAAAATCAAGCCATGAGGTCGAAGGAACTGCCTGCAGAGCTCAGAGACTGGATGGTGTCGAGGCACAGATCTGGGGAAGCCTACAAAAAAATTTCTGCTGCATTGAAGGTTCCCAGGAGCACAGTGGCCTCCATAATTCTTAAATGGAAGAAGTTTGGAACAACCAGGACTCTTCCTAGAGCTGGCCGCCCGGCCAAACTGAGCAATCGGGGGAGAAGGGCCTTGGTAAGAGAGGTGACCAAGAACCTGATGGTCACTCTGGCTGAGCTCCAGAGATCCTGTGTGGAGATGGGAGAAACTTCCAGAAGGACAACCATCACTGCAACACTCCACCGATCTGGGCTTTATGGCAGAGTGGCCAGACGGAAGCCTCTCCTCAGTGAAAGACACATGAATATGCCAAAGAAAATTCAGGAATATGCCACAATGACACTTGATTCTCATGATAAATTGAGTTAGGGAAATGCTCTTATTTTATTTTTTTATTACTCAAATTAGTTATTTAAATGGAAATAATTTTAGCTCTGACACGAGCCTCGATTCTGTATGCAAAAAAAGAATATACATTAAATTATCGAGAGGATATTTCTTCAAGTTACTTTACATTAGGTTATGCTGCCTTCACATTAGGTTATAGTGAAATCCAGGCTTTCAGTATAGCAACAGTGCCTGATTTGTTAACACACATCATGAATGGGGCCTTTGTTTACTCATCCTGCTCATCCCTTATCAGAGGCTCACTTAAAAGAGTAATACAAAGAAGTGCAATGGGAGGTTCCTGTGGTCTGCAAAATGCATAAAATTAGCACATTGCATAATTAATTCGGGAATAATCAGAAAAACGAACATATAATGAAATTTTTTTTTACAGCATCATGTTAATATATATGCATGCAAATAATAAATTTTATCTGACAATCCATGACCAATATCTGGGCAGAGGGGGGATGTAAGCACCCCCTCCCCAACCTTCCCACTTCCCACCCTTCCCACTTCCCTCTTCCCCCCCCCCCCCTTCCGCCCCACCTCGTTGCTCGTAATTTTCCTTCTTTGATGTTTGTTTTTTAAATTCTTTTTCCTGTAAGTTTTACATATCTCTGGTGACGTTCCATACCCAGAATGCAATCCAAGATGGATTGTTATGGTATTTTTTATGTACAATGTAATCTTTTACCCGATTTGTTAACTTCTCACATCGAAATGATACTTTATTTTGCAGCATAATTTCTAAGCATCGTACTGAAGTATTCGTCTTTGATATTTTGTTCGCCAAACCGCCGAAATAAACACGTTAAACAAAACAATGCTCCGAGTGGGGATTGGGGGGTGGGGGGGGGGGGGGGGGGTAAGGTTGCGGAAATCTTAATAAATGAAAGATGGGCTGTTCAGCCTCCCATAAGTGTGAAGCACATTTTTTCCATGTTACACCAAAACCTGATTTCTCATTCACTTCTGCTGTACAAAAAAACCTAGCACAGTGCCTTTCATAACATGCTGCTGCTTGCAGATTTACATTGACGGATACATGGGATTGTGTAAATTGCATCCGATATATTACATTTGGGAATTATAAAGACAATTGTTTTGAATCGACATATTTTATTGTACTGTTCAGCCCAATTATAGTTTTGCGAGTTTAATATATAGGCAGTCTTTGTTCTTTACATACAGCAGGGGGCAGTATTCATAAGCTTGGGCCCCTTTTCCCCTTTTTGTGGGTGAAGGTTTGGTGATGGTTCCACCCCTTTTCTCTCTTTTCTCACTGTTGTTGTAAGCAAGTGTGGAGAAAAAAAAACACGACAAGCATTTGTGAACATGAGGTAGTAGCTGTAAGCTAAATGCATTTTGGACTGGGATTTCATTATTATTCAACGTGCTGCTTCTGTTTGGGCTGTGCCACCAATGCAGTGCTCCTGCACATCCGGGCAGGAATTTGGAATTTATTCCAAGTACTGGCACTAATTCACCCACTCTTTGTGAAAGACACTGGGATCTTTAATGTCCATCAGCTAATGCGAGCAGACGGTCACTATTTTATCGTCATCGAATTCAACCCCTTGCCACCAACCTGCCATTTTGTCGTTGGATCAACAATCAAGCCGAGATTAAGTAGCTCAGTGTGTGCCCCCACCTCTGTGACTTCTGTTGGATATGAGGTATTTTTATTATGTATTATCACTGAGTATGGAAAACTTAAAATTTCTCCTTTGTTGTTCGTTGAATAATAGTAGAACTCCAGAATTTATCTTCCTCTAATTTTTGTTGTCGTTATTGAGAAATCGTTGTTCGTTACTGAGAAACCTTCTGAGGAGCTGCCACTTTTAGTGTTTTGGTATGAACATAGGTTTGACCTGTCCATTTGTTTGATCTTGGCAGCTTTTTATTTGAATGGTTTTGGTCAAGTTGATAGTTCTCAGAGGTGAAGCTGGTGATAAATGTAGTGGTGCTCATTTATTGAGTGCCTTCTTGTTTTTTGGGAGTTTTTTCGGCTGCGGACTAGCATCATAGGCTAAGGGCATGGCTATGCCACTGATGCAATGCTCTGTGCTGATTAGGGTAAGAACTTGGAATTTGTTCATGGTGCTGGCAATAGCTTGCCTACTCTTTCTAAAGGACACTGTGGGATCTTTAACGTCCACCAACTAATGCTGGCAGATGGGATGCCTGTTTAACATCCATCCGAGGGACGGCCACACAATGATGAATCACCCTGCCTGTGAAACACCAAGCTGACAGTTTATAGCTGGGTCGGGATTCAAACCCAGGCTCGACAGCTTAGAGGAGAGTTTGCGTACCTCTAGGCCATCCTGTCAGCCCTGCCTTATTACCTCCGCCACCAAAGGTATCCACCTTTGTAGGTTATGTTTTCACCCCTGTCTGTTTTGTCCGTTTGTGAACAAAATATCTCAAAAAGTTGTGTACGGATTCGGACGAAATTTGGCAAAGATGTAGCGAATGTGACAAGGACGAAGTTATTAGATTTTGGTGATTATTGGGCGACAAACGATACATTGCAGGATATCTCAAAAAGTTGTGGACGGATTTGAATGAAACTTGGTGGACCGGATGGGTGTGTGACAAGCAAGAATCGATTCATTTTTGGTGAAGATCTGGATCCGGATCCAGCTAGTATAATTTTAAGAGTGATTCTTCACCATTGAGTTATACGGCCAACCAGGCGGAGGTATGCTCTCTAATGAGTACCGTTCTCGTTGTAGTTCTGTTAATCGGGTGGCCACATCTCTTTTTTTTCGGAAAACCTGAAATATTGAATATTTTGTTTGTTTCGTTCATTTTTGGGTGGTACATTCAAAATTGTTTGCAATTTGTAAACATTTCTTTTTATTGTGGTAGCTTTTGCACCCGATGAGTGTTCCACGCACACAGCATCCTTGTTGATAATGAGGCCTTTTTTCTTTGAGCAACCAGCTTTTAAGTTCAGCATGACGTTTTGTTCACATTATTCTGAATGCCATTGTGAATGTTTGTTCTGTCTTGGCTGTGTCAACAAGGTGGCCCGATTTTGTTTATATAACACCACAATGTGTAAATAAAAGCACGATGGACCGACATACATTTTCTCTTTCAGAATTTGTGAAACGTTTGTAATTCACACCGTTGGTCTACAAGTAAGGTTTTTTTGAATGTGCCAAAAACTACCTTGCGGATGAGATTGGTACGATTGAATAATGTTGTTTCGTAGGCAGCCTGTGGCTGTGGGTTTGCATCGTTTTTCTGGAAGCACGTTTGTGCCGCTGATGCAATGTCCCAATTACCAGTGAGCTGGTAATCAATTTGCCGACCTCAGAAGGATGACGGGCTGCGTCAACCCCCCTGGCCTTCAACGATCGATCGGGATTCAAACTCAGGATCCGAGGATCCCAAGCCAGCCCCCTAACCGTTGAGCCAACACTGGCTCGATTGAATAATATGTTGCATTAACACATCAGAATAATCGAAGTGTAACACAATTACTTATTTTAGAAATCATTTTTACAGCCAACACTAATTAGACTTTTCATTATGTTGCTTACCACATGGCTTTGATACTAGATCATTGTTGATGCTTTTTTCACTTGGCTTGATAATACACTATCTGATCTCGTCTGCTAACAATAATAACATTTGTCATCCTGCAATGGAAGCTTTGTAGTTTATTAGACCAAATGGAAAACCCAACATACCATCTTTTTTTCTTTTTGTTTTCAAAAGCTTTTGTAGAACTTCCCTACTTGCACAATTAAAGGACACGACATGGTTTACGCTTTGGTCACTGGCTCACCATCTGTTTTTTCAGTCAGACTTGTCACATGCTTTGGTCCACCCTTGATGTTTAAAGATTATGTTCTTAAAGGGGAACCCACAACCCAAACACAATTTTTTTTTTTTCTGAAAACCATTGGCAATCATTAATGATGGTCTAATTTGAAGGGAATTTTTTTTTGCCTATCAGAAAGTGTCGCAAAATCCCTGGAGTGTTGATTTTCGATTTCGCCAGTAACATCAAACCATGATCTCACCTTGATCCTCATGGCGGTTTACATAGAGAACTGTGTATTCTGAGCTTGGATTCTTATACTGATTCCACCATCATTAGCAACTCTGAAGGTTCTCACTTTGTTGAAATTGATCAGTGGGATTTTGAAGAGACTACTGGAGACAAAATTAGTGATGGAAACATTCAGCAAGCGATTCAGACGAAGATAGTGTTAGTGAAGATGGTGGTGTTATGTTCATGGTGAAGATGAAAATGTCGGTCACATGTTCACTACAGATTGGTAGGTTTTGTTTTTCCGTTCAATTGACGGCTTGTCAGGGATTTTGTATTCATTGATAAATCAGTTATATTACTCCAGAAGAAATACAGCACGGATATGACGCATACAGGACACGACGCAACACGTATGCGGCACGTACACGGCACGGCTCAGCCACGTACATGGCACGGCTCAGCACATACACGGCACGACTCGGCACGTACACGACATGACTCGGCACGTACCCGGCATGACTCGGCACGTACCCGGCATGACTCGGCACGTACCCGGCATGACTCGGCACGTACCCGGCATGACTCGGCACGTACCCGACATGACTCGGCACGTACCCGGCACGACTCAGCACGTACACGACATGACTCGACAGGTACCCGGCATGACTTGGCACGTACAGAGCATGACTCGACACGTACACGGCACGACTCAGCACCTACACGGCATGACTCAGCCCGTACACGGCATGACTCGCCGCATACACAGCATGACTCAGCGCATACACGGCACAACTCAGTACGTACACGGCAGGTCTCAGCACGTACACCGCCCAGGAACACTCGGACACCGCCAACCAAATGGGCGATGAATGCTTTTCACACAGCTTTGACTTGGTGTCCTGTATGTTACATGATCGTCCACTTTCATACCTTCTCGGGATGCCATTTATGTCTGTGTTCGTGCCGTATTGATTTCCTGCCTCAGTGGAGGGGTATTGGCGCTATGGGGGAGGTGTGGGTTGGTTGTGGGTATCATTAGCTAGGGTGGCAGTTGATGGTGAGGTAGAATGGTGGTGGGTATTGTGGGGGTGATGGGGATTGTGGAGAGATAGTGGATGAAGGTGTGGGGTGTTTGTGGGTATTGTTAGCTTGGGTAACGGTTGATGTGAGATTGTCAAGGGGGAATGGTGCTGGATGGTATTACTGTTTCGAGCGATAGCTGTTTCTGTCGACTAATCATGGGGTGGCATCCTCTCTCAATCGTGGTAGATACCTACAAGATCTAGCCATCTCTGTTGTTTCATAACAGAGCTCTGTAAAATGTTCTGAGCACAAAAGTGAGCATTTTGTAGGCCCGATCCACCCTTGGGTATTTTGAACAAACCTCATCCAATGTCTGGCAACCCTCGGATGTTTTGCCCATTGGTGTAGCATGAAGCCATCTCAGTTTGTATTACTACAACTACTTTTGTGTTTTTGTATTACTTATTCACCGTTTGAGTTAAATCGTACTGAGATGTAACCTGTTAACAATACGGATGTCGCAGTTGACGTCATGATGTGACGTCACGGCTAATCATGAAGAAGTAGAAGATGTCAACCTTTAATTGCAAAATTACCGAATTTATAAATCGGAAATCGGGAAAACACACACCATATCTATTTTGCAGTGTATCAAAGTGGGGGGTTTTTATCGGGGCTTTTTATCTTATTTTAAATTTTGATCCATGCGTTGGATGGTTCCTTGATTGATTGATTGTTATTCATGCAATAGTCAAACAAGAAATTCTAAACTGAGCAAGGCCACCAGGGGTCAACATGGCGTAATCACGCCATATTTTAGCCTGCACATCCTAATTATACATCCTTTTCGAGCAACATTAAAAGGATTTGATTTGAGACTTTGAGCTGTAACTATTTCAGTGCAAGCACTATTTTTTTTCATGTAAGAGTATGTTGCCGATTATTTTTGACCTTTTACATCGAAGGCCTCATTTGTATGGCAACTTCCCATTCTGAAACAGCTTAAGGGCAGCTTTCTCTGCCTAAATCCTGGCTTCGGCATTAAACACCACCTTCAACTAGGCTTTCCAAATGTCCCTGGTCGGACACTCTCCCAATTCATCCCATTTAGTGGAACAGCTTGTTTGAACAATGACATCATGATTTCCAAGGCTTCTGTAACACCGATAAAGGCAAAATGTTGGATACATAGAATTCTCAGAATTTCTACTCTTTCAAGATTAAAATATGGCTGGTGCTTTGTGCGGGAGAGAGTCGTTGACACGTTAAGGAATGAAATAGGTGTTTGGTCACATTTCAGTGTTACAGGTTTACGAATGTGTGAGTGTTCTGAGAAGTAATGTCTGGATAAAATGTGAAAGGTGAAATCTGTGTAGTACATGCAAATGAAGGACCACAATCGTAAAACAAGGCTGTCCTTTGAGTAACTCCTTGCCATCGTTGGGAATGGATCTGCTATGGCTTAGCCTGCCCACATAAATTATGGCTACCCAAACATATTGTTAAGGATCTTAAGGAATAGATCAGAATAGTTATTTCATCGTTCATGTTAGCATAAATGTAACATGTAATTACTGAAACTAGTGAGATGCCCGTAACAAACAGGCAATGCAGATACGGCGAATGCCAAAGCATGAAACCAATAAATTCCACATTCCTGTAGCACCCTCAGTCACACGTTAGACATGGACAGCAGGTTCGTGAAGGACTTCCATGAAAAACGTACCCGTTCGCAAACAAATGCGTATGTTCATGTATAGAAACATTTTGATCGTGGGTCCGTGGCGAATCTGCATATGGCGATCCGCGAAGTTCACGTGTAGAAAGTAGAAACCATCACGGCATGTCATCATTTACTTGAACTCGATATCTCTTTTTTCATTCCAAACAACATAACTCCAATCACAAATTAATCACAAAATAAACTTTTAACAACATTGTTAATGTTTCCTTCATTGTAAAAACTACCAAGTCAACAGTTAAAAGGATTTTGAGCCGATAGGTGTTATGGCCTTGGCAAGATCGATGGAGACAGCGATCTGTTAGCGTATACACCACCCAAATAGCTATGTGGAATTCTCTCATGTAGAGATTAAACCCACGTCGTTTAAACTTTGGCCGAGGTCATTATTTACTTTTAATGATGTTTATATATGAATTAAAAAGAAGACAATTGGTTTTGGGTCGACCTTTCCGCATATCTCGTGGGATTGTGAGTTGGAGAGACGACCGTGATGGCGGGGAGGGGGTTGGCATTCTCTCAACCAGGGATTCAACCCATGTCCTTGTAAAAGGTCTTTGTCCAAGGTCACCGAGTCCGATCGGTGCAGCTCTGCAGCGATCGGTGCAGCCGTTTGTGCGGCACCCGGGAAAATAACGTTATGCGGGAGTCCAAACCTGAAAATGCTGGAGGCCAAAGCTGAAATTGGAAAACAACAATATACCCTATTTTACTCCAGGAGATCCCAGGATTACCCACCCAAAATATTGTTGCGATTGGATCAGCCGTTTTTGCGGTACCTTCTAACGGACGGACGGACAGACAGACAGACAGACAGACAGACAGACGGACGGACATTTGGTGAATTATAGAGATTAAAGTGATAGTGTTAAGCGTTTAGAATGCTCTCATCTTCCATGTGTTTTTGTCTAAGCCTCTCCCCCACCCCCCATCCCTCCCACTTTTCTTACATTCTGCACCATCCCACTATGTGATCTGTCTTTGTGCAAACTGCCATCTTGTCGCGTCCAGAAGTTCACGTGGCCCAAGTGGATGACCAGCATACAAGCCACATGGCTCACATGGCTCGAGTGGGAGATGGCTCGAGTGGGGATGCCACATGCCACATGCCACATGGCTCGAGTGGGAGATAGACATGGGCCATGCGGCTCAGTAAGGGGAGTTTGTGGAGAAGTCATGCAGCACATGGTGGGAGTTCCCCACCCCTCTTCTCCCTCTGTAGTGTGGCCAATAATAACACGTCATTAAACAGTCAAAGGACCTCCCCACATGTGAGCTGGGTGGGGTTTTCTTACAGGCACACTCAGGCTGAGGATCACAGATGAACTAAAGCCAGTGTTGCCACTCTTAAAACATATGTTCCAAGATGAGCACCTGAAATTTTCCAAGCTTATGTAGATCATTACACCTCCCTTCTTAACTCAATAACTTGCATAATGTAATCAATAAATTTAGCTGTCTTGTTGAATGGGTCTCAATTATCCAAGATGTCGGTAAATTACCCAAGCAGTGGTAACACTGTTGAAGGCTCAAGTTGAAGTTTCTAGAACATATAATAAAGGGAGCAGGAGACAAGAGGGGAAGAGAAAGGGAAGTACAACAACAGTTGGATACAGGGACCTCCGTGGAAGAGAGAGGGCTGGGGTGGGGTACACAGGATAAACAAGATGGACACTACAGGGGCTTTCAGGAAAGAAAACAGGGAGTTTGAAGAAGGTGGATTTAGTGTGGATTAACGGGGGTAGAAACGATTAAGTTTGGATGGGGGATGGTGGTGGATTTTGAAGACCTAGCGGGAGGAGTGGGATTGAAGAGAGTGTAGGAGTTTGTTCCAGAAGTGGGGAAAAAGAGGAATGAAAGAGTGAAGGTGAGCAGAGAGTCTTGATTTTGGCAGTTTCACAAGAAGAGGGTTGCTGGCAGACCTTATGCGTCCTGCAGGAATATTAGGGGACAGAGCACAGACAGAGCAAGGGGTGCAAGGCCGGAGAGGAGTTGTTAGATAGAAAGACTGCCAACCTGCCTGGGGTGAGCGAGTGAAAGGCCCTCAGAATCAGCTTAATTGCTGGAGATACGAAAGATTATAAAAGCCTTGGTTTATCCTGCGCGAAGCCAAGCTAGGTGTGAGGCAAGAGCACCAGCCCAGATGGGAGAGCAGTACTCCATCAAACTGCGGATGAAAGCTTTGTAAGTGGTGAGTAGCTCAGTTGTGCCAAGGAAGGACTTCGCTTGACGGAGGATGCCAAGTCGGTGACTGGCTTTGGAGGCCAGCTTGGAAATATGGCTTTCTCAAAGCTATCTTTCTATCTTATCTATCTATCTATCTCTGTTTTGTCTTCTCTTTTGTCCATCTCGTCACCCTGAGTGAATGTGAAGGCCATAAGTGATTAAGTTCTGTTGTGTTTCCGAGGGCACAAGGGTATTTATCTTAGTGACATCTGATCCAGTTTTTGCCGCACGAGTGGCCGTGTCCTTTTCTTTCCGGCCCCATTTTCTTGTCAATTAATCCTTTGTTTTAATTAACATTGTGTGGTCATCAGCAACCAGGAACACCTTCCCTAGCGCATAAAGAGTTGGAAATAAATCTATTAACTGGCAGTTTGGGGTCCGTGCATTAAGGCGCAATAAAAACGAATTGCCTGTGTTGGTTGCTTGGCCACTTCTGTCAGGCTACTTCGCTGCAGTCATGTGTCTGAGATGCCAATTCACACCAAAATTATCTGGGCGAATAGCGAGACCTCGTCCTCTACCCGCCTGGTGGCACAACGGTCTTGAAAACTCGCAACTGTTACAATATCATCCGTAGCCCTCATGAGAAAGGGGAAACTCTCAGGTGTCCTCACAGCTCGGAATTCATTTAAATGGAATACCTTGCAATGTCAAGGAGGCAATATTTTATCTTTTGAGATAAATCCCAATAATCCATTTATGTATGACTTTGCAAAGTTGACCTTGATCCCTTGAATGATGTTTGAGAACTGCTCATGAGGTGATAGTTTTCAATGAGAGGGAATTATTTTTCAGTGACTGTATTTAAATTATAACATTTGTGCACAAATTGTGGCAATGCATGTGAAGCTTCCGCAGGCCTTTTTTGCACCATAAAAACTTGATAATGTGAATAGAATGAGTTATCCCTTGTGATGGAATAGTTCTCTAGTAGTTTACTTTCCCCTCCCTGCATCAATCTATGATTCTATGGTGTCACTCATCTTGACATTTTAACTAACTGTCCTCCTTTCAGTTCATTAATTGATCAGAATATTGAGGTCCTACCCTTTGTGTAACCTCTGAATTCAAACTATTTGCTTCCCACACCAAGGCTTTTTTCGAGCGAATAATTTGAATGATGTTATAAAACTTCCATGCATATACCAATTGCTTTTATTCTGGTGTTGTGACTTGGCATTTGTGAACCACTCAAATACCATAGGATTAAATGTTTTTGCTAAATCTAAGTGATTTCCCCCCCCCCCCCCCCCCCCATTCCAGTGATTAAAGACTCGTTGAGGACCTTGTGCAAATATCAAATATGTATAAGAACATTTGAAGACATCAGTGTACTTTAACTTCACAAGGATGACATTAGTGGATGATGCCAAAATTAATACAGTACAGCTCAGATGATAGATAGAACATTACCAGCTTCATTATTTTATCATTATTCAGCCTTTAACATCCTGCCTTCCCAGAAATAGGATGTTTCATTATCCATTTACGAACCAGTGCTAACTCCACTCTGCTTCTGAGATCTGATGGAACCCAGCACGTTCAAACCTAGAAGTCATATAATTGGTTGGGCTGTTTGGTGTTCCCATTTCAGCATGCAAATCATTATGTTGGCTGCCATCCAATGTTTAAATCTCTTACGCTGAGTTTATTTGTTCATTGTTTATTATCTCCTTGTAATTTATTCAAAAGTATACCAGTTAGTATTTGTACAAGTTTTGACTCCATGAAATTTGGAAGCTACAAGAAAAGAAAAATATGATTGTTCTTGAGTAAGTTTAGACACCTTACTGAAAATACTGCCTGGATGTTCAGTCTGGGATTCTGGTGAAAAGTAGTTTGATTGATAAAATTTTACTCCCTCCTCCTCCCTAAAGCTTATTGTTCCATTTTATTTGTTGAGAAGTGCCAGTAAATACGCTTTACCTATTGACCCTGTCAATGCGAGCAATGCTGCATGCGAGCAGAGATCATCAATGCCCCAAATGTCAAAAAGATCCCTGTATTGCATAGCATCGTTATTTATAAATTTGTATGCTTACAAATATAATATGAAAATAACTAGAACAACACTCTTCGACATCACGACGTCGACCGAACTGCCTCTGCCAAAATTATTACATCATTATAATACTTGTACTAAGTTTGATTTAAATCCATTCAGCTGTTCTCAAAATATCACATTTTTACCTGATATGGCCTCTGACATTTTACCTCTTGACCCCAAAATTTAATCAGTTCTTACTTCCATCATTATACATACCTGTACCAAGTTTTAATTTAAATCCCTTCAGCTGTTCACAAATTATCACAATTTCACTTGACATGACCTCTGGCCTTTGGCCTTGGGACCCCAAAATCGAATCAGTTAATCTTTACATCATTATACATACCTGTACCAAGTTGGAATTGGATCACTTCAGTGGTTCGCAAATTAGACCTATTACAGACATTGACCTTTGACCTCTGACCTCTTGCCCCCAAATTCTAATCATTTAATCTTTACATCATTATACATACCTGTACCAAGTTTGAATCCGATCACTTCAGCCGTTCTCAAGTTATAGACCTATTACAGACTTTGACCTTTGACCTCTTGACCCCAAATTCGAATCAGTTCATCTTTACATCATTCTACATTATTGTACCAAATTTGGTCAGAATCCCATCACTGGTTCACAAGTTATCGTGGTAACAGGATTTTTACCTAACATGACAATAACCTCTGGCCTTTGACCTCGTGACCCCCAAAATCTAATCAGTTCATCTTTACCTTATTGTACATACCTGCACAAAGTTTCACTAAGATACCTTCAGCCGTTCTAAAGTTATCGCGGTAACGATAACCTTTCACGGATGGACAGACGGACGGACAGTTGGACGGACAACCTGAAAACATAATGCCTCTGGCGACTTCATCGCTGGAGGCATAAATATGATTTGCTCAAGTCGCCAGCCTCTCGCAAGGGATGGCGTTAAGGTTTGGAAACAGTGGTAAGCTGTATTTTGACGATCTCTTCAAGACACTAAAACAGAAGATTGTCGAGGCTGGAACACATAATGATCAAAGCGACCAATTACAATCTCCTGGGTCCTGATATATTTATTTACTTGAGTTTCCTAAGCAATAAACAAGAAACAAGACAGTTTGTCTTGTCAAAACAAGACAGAAACAAGACAGAACAAACAAACAGACAGTTGACGAGCAAACAAGACAGTAAAAACAAGAAAGAGCAATCAGTTTGCAGACCCACGCCAGTAAGTGATTGTGTAGTGTATTTTGCATGGTGTTTATTACCTGCCATGTTTGTGTACTTTATTTGATGACGTTGATGTATGTTCAATCCAATATAGCTGCTGAACCACGTGACCGATGACATCATCAATTTCCCCCATACAATTGTGTCGATCGCACTCAATAAATTTCAAATTGATCAGTTCAAGCATTCTACTTGTCTAATTATGGCGCCATAATGAAGGCACTGATGGACATCATCATGCATATATGCTATTCCCCATGGGGAGTACTTGACAATGAGCCATGTTTCAATTTTTTCCCATGGACCTGTTTCGGAGATATAGAGGTGCAAAGTTATTCGGTTTGTCCAAGATGGTGTTCGCACCACGTGACCTATAACGTCATAATTATAATTTAAAAATTCTACAGGAGTAGGCGCTCCTATGGTGAAAAATTTGTCAATCCGGCAATGGTTGTAGAGAAAAGCATACTTCCATTGTGTGCGGACAAACGTACCCAAATGCAATACCCTCTCTATGAATGAATGATCGTTTTAAGGCCATTTTTCCCCGCTAGAGCGGGGGTTAGCCTTGCGGGCCCCATGACAATCATGGTTCCCTATTTGAGGCAATGTTTTTATGGCCGGATGCCCTTCCTGACGCCAACCCTTGGTCACACTCTTACGATGTGCAGGGATACGGTGTACCTATTGTAAACCGGGGTACACACCGGGATCATTCATCCCAGCAAGCTGGTACTCAATTTGCCGACCTTGGAAGGATGACAGGCTGAGTCAACCCCCCTGGCGTTAATTCAGCGATCGACCGGGATTCGAACCCAGGATCCTAGGATCCCAAGCCGGCACCCTAACCGCTAAGCCAACACCAGGCCTCTCTATGACGAGGGTAAAAATTAAGTGAATAGAATGTATTCCTGTCAAAGAATTCTTCAGCAATATGGTGAAAGGAGAAATTCCCATATCCCAACCCCCAACATTTTCTAGATGACCTGATTAGATTTTTGTGTCAAAAAATGGTCAAAGGTCAGAGGTTAAATTTCAATTATTTAGTTACCATCATAACTTAAGAACTGCTGAAGGGATCCAAGTCAAGCTTGGTACAGGTATTTATAATGATGTAAAGATGAACTGATTAGACTATGGGGTCAAAGGTCCCATTAAGTAAAAATTCTGTTGCCGATCTAATTTGGGAACCAGTGATAGGAGTTTGACTAAATTTGGTATACGTATATATTATGATGCAAGGATGATGAGCTGATTATATTTCGGTGCCAGAGGTCATGTCAGGTAAAAATGCGATATTTGAGAACAGCTACAACATCAAACAACATGCATTTTAAGGCCATTTTCCCTGCTAGAGTGGGGGTTAGCCTTGCGGTCCCCATGACAATCTTCTCCATCTTGCCCTATTTTCTGCATCTCTCCTTGTTAACCCCCTTGCCCGCATTTCTTCTTCCACCATCTTTAGCCAAGTCTTTCTCGGTCTTCCCCATCCTCTACTTACTTCTACATTCATTTCCATCACTCTTCTCAACCAGTCACTTTCATCCTTCCTCAACACATGACCAAACCATCTCAACCTGTTCCTCTTCACAGCATCAATCACAGGCTCTATTCCCATCATTTTTCGCAATTCATCATTTGTCTTCCTCTCTCTCAACAATGCTCCGCACATCCATCGAACCATTCGCATTTCCACCCTTTCCAACCTTCGTTGCTGCTCTACGTTCATTACCCATGTCTCGCTCCCATAAATCATAACACTTCTCACACATGCAGCATACACCTTTCCCTTCAGCTTCAACGACACTCCCCTTCTCATCAGCATGCCACTGAGTTCCCGAAACTTCTTCCATGCACATCTCACTCTAGCAACCGTTGCCGAGTCTGATCCACCTTCTCCATTCAGCATGTCTCCGAGGTAGCAAAATGTTTTCACACCTTCCAGCTTCACGCCGTCTCCAAGATCCAACTCAACATTTCCTCCATCTGCCGCTCCCTCTGTGCACACCTTACATTTGAATGTAGCTGCCACACTGGTTAATGACCCTCTCAGACCACTACATTTTTGATGAACCCACTCAGCGCACATTGTACATTTAATGGAGTTCACTCCGACACCCTTCCTGCACACAGCACAGGGCCACTTCCCAGTTCTTTCCACCTCACCACATGCTTTACCACTTGCCATCACCTTCGTCTTTCCGATATTCACCTTCAGACCTTTTGTCTCCATACATTCCTTCCACTTGTTCATCTTTTCCTTCAGTCCATCCATACTTTCCGCAATCAACACCAGATCATCTGCATACAACAACTCCCACGGTAAACCCTCCTTTACGTTCTGAGCCAGCACCTCCATCACAGCTACAAATAGTAGTGGACTTAGTACCAACCCCTGATGCACTCCCACCTTCACCTCAAACTCACCACTGTTCTCGTCCTTCGTCCTTCCAGCCGTGCGCGCTCTTTTGTACATTGCCATCACTACTCTGATCAACCATTCCTCCACTCCTAACTTCCTCATTGCCCATGTCAATACTTTGCGTGGAACCCTATCGAATGCTTTCTCCAGATCAACAAACCCAAGAAACAACTTCTTCCTCTTCTCCATGTACTTCTCCTGCAACTGCCTCACAATAAAAAGCGCATCTGTCGTTCCTCTTCCTGGCATAAATCCAAACTGCATTTCGTCGATCTTCACTTTCTTCCTTATCCTCCTCTCCAACACCCTTTCCAATACCTTCATTCCATGCTCCAATAACTTTATCGCTCGGTACGAGCCACACTCTAGAGCAGCGTTTCTCAACCTTTGATGGCCCATGGCCCCCCTACCGAGTCGCTTAACATTCGTGGCCGCCTGCCCTTCAATAAAAGATGCAGATTTCGTTTTATGAAATTTATTTACTCAGTCTTAAAAGATAAATCAAAGTAAACATTTTTCTAAGCAATACAATCAATGAGACACTTGCTGTTGGGCTTGTCTGACGAGGCCTCTTATGTCCGGCTCCGTCTTGGACACAGCAAGGCGAATATCGTTCCCAACGTCAAGACGGTTTCTGGACTTCGTTTTAATGGTCGCAAGGTCAGAAAATCCAGATTCGCAAAGATATGTTGTGGCGAATTGAATGAGCATTACGGATGCCTTCTTGCTGAGTAGTGGATACGCATCCTGAACAGACAACCAGAAGGTGGAGAGGTCTTCTTTGTTACTGAAGACCAGCTTCATTGCTTTTGAAACCTTCAACTCTGCCAGCTCCTCTGCTTCGTCTTCAGTAGGTTCAATTTTGGCGTTGAACGGGTCTTTGTGCCACGGAACATCCAACGGTGCATCGTCGAAATACGATTTGAACTCAGCGGAGAGATTGTCGAGATGTCTAGTGATGCAATATTTGATGCTGACGGGAAGCTCAATCCTCTGCGTCTGCAGGTGCTCGTCCAAGAAAGGAAACGAGGCAGTGGACCCGGCCTTGATTCGTGCCTGCCAGACTTCCATTCTAGCAGACAGTCCGGCAAGCTTGTCTTGAACGTCACTGACTGTCACATCACGGCCTTGCAAGGACTGGTTCATTTCGTTGAGTCGGCCGAATATATCGGCCAGGTAGGCGAGCATCATGACAAACTCTTCATTGTCGAAGTGGACATGGAGGTTGTTTTCGTTGTCTCGCAGGAAGATTTCCACCTCAACCCGGAGTTCATACAGCCGAGAGAGGCATTTCCCCCTCGATAGCCAACGGACTTTGGTGTGGAACAGAAGTCCAACATGTTCCGCTCCCATTTCGTTGGCCAGGAGTTGGAAGAGCCGATGATTTTTGGCCTTCGCACGAATGAAGTTGATCACTTTGACCGCGACGTCCATGACTTCCAGCAAACGAGGCGGAAGAGTCTTTGACGCAAGAGCGTATCGGTGTAGCGAACAGTGGGAGGACGTCACATGGGGCCATTCGTTCTTCACAAGCGTGACGAACCCTCCTCTGACGCCGACCATCGCTGGGGCACCATCAGTACAAATGTGCTTGAAATTCTGCCAACCGAGTCCGTCAGCTTCAAAAAAAGAGTCCACAATAGCTTTGATATCTGCCGCTGTCGTTGTGGTTGGTAGGGTATTGCAGAACAAGAACTCTTCCTTCATCTTTCCCTTTCTCTCGTAGCGAGCGAAGGCGATCAACTGGCTCTCCAGGGCGGTGTCGGTAGACTCGTCTAATTGAAGGCTAGCCTGGAGCGTGCTTTGTTTGATTTCGGAGCAAACTTGACGGCACACATCAGCAGCCATGTCGTCAATCCGTCGTCGGATCGTGTCATTAGAGAGCGAAACTTGCTGGATCTTCTTTTTCGCCTCTGGTCCGATCATCAATTCCACCATTTTCTCTGTACATGGCTTGATAAGGTCCTCAGCAATAGTGTGCGGCTTCTTGCACTTCGCAATTCGGTATGCCACTTCGTAGCTGGATTGAAGAGCAGGTTTTTCTTCCGGCCGGAATCCAAATTTGGGAAGTGTCGCTTCACGGTCATATCGTGATCGTTTCGCAGACAGAGCGTCGATATTATCTTCCTTCCTTCCGGGATGCATCTTGTCGCGATGGTTTGAAAGTTTGGAAGGACGTAGTGACGCATTTGACATCACGACCGAGCAGTGCAGACATTGTGCGCAGTCCACGCCATCTCGACTGACATTCGTGAATCCAAACTTGACATAGCTGTCATTCCATTTTCGAGCCTTCGACATCTGAGAAAAAAATTGCAAATACGAATTAATTACTTTTGTAACGGTAATACAGTAAGGTTGAAAATTAGGTTTAGAAAAGTGCTCTGGAGGGAAGGAGAAGAAAGGAAGTAGAGATGTAAAGAAGCAGAAAGAGATGGAGAGAAACTCATCTACCCTTTTTTAGAGAAGGTTAAACTCATCTACCCTTTTTACTTTGACACTATGACCGGAGACTCGTCACCTTAATTGTACATTACAAGCTTCTGCATTCTGAATCGCAGTTTTTCGGCGTCCGCTCGTGGCCCCCCGGTCGAAGGCCCGTGGCCCCCTTTGGGGGCCACAGGCCCCCGGTTGAGAAACGCTGAAGAAGAGGATCACCTTTCCCCTTGTATAGAGGGACGAGGGTACTCAGTTCCCAATTCACTGGAATGCGGCCTTCTTTCACCGCCAGATTACAGATCTCTGTCATTCTCTTCACACCCCAACTTCCTGCTGCCTTCAACATATCTCCCACAACTCCCGTCGGCCCTCCCTCTTTTCTAATCTTCATTGCTTTTATCGCTTCCTCAACTTCCTTCTCAGTTATCTTCTCTGCCGGTCCTAAAACTGGGTTACTCTCTATGTTGCCATCCCATTCATTCTCTGTATTCAACAGCATTTCCATATATCTTTTCCATCTTCCTTTAATTCCATCTGGGTCCACAACGATTTGTCCCACTTCATCCCCATCACATCACACCTCTCTTTCGCTATCTGCTTTGCAATCCTGAATACTGCTCTCCGACCCTCTTCCGAATCCAAGCGTTCTCCGAACATTTTCCTACATGCAATCCTGCGCCTTTGCTACCTCTTTCTTTGCAGCCTTCTTGGCTGCCTTATAACTTTCATGCTCTGCCTTTTCTGTCCCCGTACTCTTCGCCTTCTGCCACTCCTTGAACTTCTTCCTCTTCCCGTCAATCCTCTTTCCAACTTCATCATCCCACCACCATGTTTCCGAGTGCCTCGGTGGTCCTTTTGTCCATCCACATACCTCACCAACGGCTCCCAACAGACTAGCTTTCAATGACATCCAACCACTTTCAAGCTCAACCACATTATCCTCTACCCTACTCAGCCTCTCTTTTAATGCCTCCCTTACTGTCACCTCTTTCAACACCACACCACACCTTCATTCCACTTCAGGTTCCACACCTTCATTCTCGGTCGGTACTTCACCCGCCGAGCTCTCCTTGCACCTTTCACCCTTATGTCGCAGGCAACCAAGTGGTGCTGTGAAACAGCCTCCTCCCCCGGGATCACCTTTGTGTCCCGGAGGTGCCCCCTATCTCGCCTACACACCATCAGGTAGTCAACGGTTGTCGTCGACCCACCTGACGTGTATGTAACAAGCTTATTATCCTCTTTCTGGAACTGAGTATAACAAATCAGCTCCATCAGCAAACTCCAAAATCCTTTCACCTTCTCCATTTCTCACACCATATCCGTAACCCCCATGAACTCCCTCAAAACCATCCATACTCCTTCCCCCATGTCCATTTAGGTCTCCACCTGCCACAACAACTTCCTCATTTTTCACGTTTTCCATCAGCTTCTCTATCGCACACCAGAACTTGTCCTTCTCTTCATCGCTCCGACCAACCTGCGGAGCATATCCCGAGATGACGTTCACCAAGAGCTTTCCAATCATCTTTTTCACCATCATCAACCTATCACTCACTCTAGACACACTCACCACACTGTCTACAAACTCCTCAGAAAACAGGACACCAACACCATTCACGCCCTCCAGACACCCTTGCCACACAAACTTGTATTTCTGTCCCTGCCTACCCTTCACCATTCTCACACGACTTCCCTTCCATCTCGTCTCTTGCACACAACATATGTCCACTCTTCTGCTGACCAATACTTCCACCACTTCTCCTGATCTCCCTGTCATTGTCCCTACATTCCATGTCCCAAACCTCAGAAACCGATCTCCACTTCGGGCTGTACCCTGCCCATATGTAGTTGTAATTGTCATGGTTCTCTTTTTTGAGGCAATGTTTTTATGGCCGGATGCCCTTCCTGACGCCAACCCTCTTAGTTGTCTCTTACGACACGCAGGGATACGGTGTACCTATTCTAATCCAGGGCAAACACTGGGAAACGTTTAAAACATGGATTCTGGGGGGGGGGGGGGGGGGGGAGGAAGAGGGGGGGGGCATCACGGCTGCGGGGGCCCCGTCAGCACCACGCCACGGTGGCCCGGTCAGCACCACACCACGTCGGCCCGGTCAGCACCACACCACGTTGGCCCGGTCAGCACCACACCACGTTGGCCCGGTCAGCACCACACCACGTTGGCCCGGTCAGCACCACACCACGTCGGCCCGGTCAGCACCACACCACGTCGGCCCGGTCAGCACCACACCACGTCGGCCCGGTCGGCACCACACCACGGCGGCCTGGTCAGCACCACACCACGTCGGCCCGGTCAGCACCACACCACGGCGGCCCGGTCAGCACCACACCACGGCGGCCCGGTCAGCACCACACCACGTCGGCCCGGTCAGCACCACACCACGTCGGCCCGGTCAGCACCACACCACGTCGGCCCGGTCAGCACCACACCACGTCGGCCCGGTCAGCACCACACCACGGCGGCCCGGTCAGCACCACACCACGGCGGCCCGGTCAGCACCACACCACGTCGGCCCGGTCAGCACCACACCACGTTTGCCCGGTCAGCACCACGGCGGCCCGGTCAGCACCACACCCTTGGAAAGGACTTCGATGCTGTGGTGAGATCGAAGCAAGCCTCCTTGCTCGAGCGGACTGGAACCGGAAGTCCATATATATCAGCACATATATATAATGTGCACATATATATAAGGATATAATATATTGTGGGCTTTCACTAAAAAATACTAGCAAATAATAACGGCGGGGTAGCAGAAAAGGAGGTGGGGTTGAGAGGTTGGGGTATTAAATCAAGCCTCTCAAAATATCAGCACCACACACCACGTCGGCCCGGTCGGCCCAGAGCCTGGCGCGAAGTCCAAGGACATCAGCACGTCATCCGAAAACAGCTCCAGTTGGTGCGAACCACTCGGTCAATGGCGCGAACCAGGTCCCGACACGCCCTTGCTCGCTTGGCCCCGATGAAGGCTACACAGGGGGGGCTTGTAAGCTAAAAATAATGGATCAGTAGAGTCTAAGTAAGTTTTGTAGGAAAGACCTAAGAAAAAAAAAACTTGCATGTTATAAATCACCGATAGAGAAGTCTGTTGAACAGTTGTCTGTTCTGTTGAATAGTTGTTGAACAGAAGTCTATTTGAGAACAGCTAAATGGATTTAAATCAAACTTGGTAGAAGTGTGTATAATAATGTAATAATATGGGCGGAGGCGCATATTGGTCGACGTGACGACGTCGAAGAGTGCCGATTTAGTTTTATATTATAATGCAGTGTTTGCTCCTCATTTTATTCATTTTTAAACCGAGTCTATCTGATGCCTGCCTTTTGCATGACTTTTATCTGGAGGGTTTTTTTGACTTTCCTCTACATCTTCATATTTCCTGCTTTTTGGTAACTTTACCATCAGGCTTTGTTTTGTTTTTTTGAACACTAATATCCACAGGGACATTTTGCAAAGAAAAATCGTTGTATTGTTTGGCTTGACTGTCTCGGTTGTCAAGAACTGCTGATGTAAAGATGTTTGTTGTTGTTGTTTGTTGTTTGACTGATCCAAAGCTTTTTACCTTTATTATAAGGGGATATTATTATATTATAAGGGGATAATTTTTTTTTTTTTTTTTTTTATAAGGGGATGAGGAGGATGGGGAGGGGGAGGATGATTGGGCGAGGGGTGGTCGGTTCAAAGCCAAGGACAAGTTCAAAGCCAAGGTGGTCGGTTCCAATCTTTCACTATGAACAGTATCTGAATGCTGGTCTGTTCATTCAAGTTTGGAACAATAAAGAATTTTTTTTTTTAATTTTGTGAAAAACAGGAGATCCATCTGCTGATGTGGAGAAGGGACAATACAAACTTTGTTCTGCCCTTGGTTTGCCAATTGAACATGGACAAAAGAGTTCTCATATTTAAGTGAAGCAAGTTATCAAAGATAATTGCACCGAAACATGTTTTGCTGTTATCTTTAATCCAACATTATTGAAAATAAGTCTGTTTACTTTTGAAATCATAATCTTCTCAAGGGTGGTCCTATCATTCTTGCTTCCACCCCTCTAGCGATTGTTCCTTTTCACCACTTGTCTCATCTTCACCCATAACCTCTTCTCTCACCCTTTCTTCTTATTTTATGTTTGTTTTTTTATCTCCCCAAACAAACAACTCATTAACGGAATAATAAAAAATAATTACATTAGGGTAGCAAAAACACGCAAAAAATAACCTCCATCGCCATTCCTGCAACAAAATTATCATTTGAATTATAAGGCAAATATAAAACTGAACGACAATAGGAATAATAAAATGCATCATGAGAAATGGAATGGGAAGGTGGGGGCTGGACGGTGGGAAGAGAGAGGGAGAAAAAATATAATGCATGAAGGATGGCCTTGGGTTATCAAGTTCAAGTAATAGCTTCGTCGTTTATACACTGAAGTGAAAGAAAGAATTTTAAAGCAAACCATTAATTGGTGTTTATGACCTTGGGAAACGGTTGTCGCATTGCCTTTGTGCCAGCAACAATACAACAGTAGGTAGTACTGCAATGGTTTCATAAATGTGGGTGAATTATATTGACATCAGACCATAGGAACCTCTTGGAAAAATTGCACCTGAAAGACCATATTATCACTTTCTTTTTGGCATTGTAATCTGAGAACATGTTATTGCTACATTCTCCCGACACCAGATCCCTCAGCACCTTTCCACAAAAAGGTTTTCTAACAAACATAGAACATGGAACAGATTATTAGGCTTCCATAGAACTGATGGGATTAAATTGCCAGTTCAGGAAATTGATACCACTTGCTGAACACGCACTGCTTTTGTACAAACAACTGAGAACAAAAGGTTTTGCCTTCACTTAATTTTATTGTGAATGTCACTAAAATTGGCATATTTCATCACTTCCTCCAGTCATATGACACTCGTGTTGAAAAATTAAAATACTATTTTTGGAACTTATTATTCATTCCCTTTTTGTCACCACTGTTACAGTCTCATGACATAAATACGAAACCTCTCTAGCTTTATCTGATATATGGATGCAAAAAAATTCATTTGAGAAATATTTTGCAAAAATCTGATGAAAGAATGAATTCAAAACAGACAAGTCAGGAGACGACGATGGTTCACGAGCGAGCGGTATTCAATGACAAAGGACGAACTATCAAGTCGATCGTCACGATCATCGACGATTGATGCATCAAATCGGGACCATAATCAGTTATGAGGTTCGTTAGCTACACAATACCGAAAATTCAGTTCGATTCGGACAACTTTGAAAATTTGACCTTTGTGACCTTCAAAGGTCAGAGGTCGAATATTCTGAAATTTGTTGGCAAACTTGTATTTCATGATGTATGTGATAATATAAGATCATGTACGACATTTCACCCTATCAGGAAGCGAACAATGTAATAAAACCATCAAAAATCGACTTTTCTAAATTTCGTGAACTTGTGACCTTGACCTTGGGGCGAAAATGAAAAATCGAGCTCTGTGGGGCTAGACACATGACATTGGCCTAATCAAATACAGAAACCCCTGTCACATTCCACCAACTCCCTCGGAGAAGATGTAGCTTGAACTCGATTACCCCCTAAAAAGACATCTTTTTTGGGCGTTGCTCTGCCCACAATGGGCGCAATACGCCCACTCCAGGCAGGACACAACTAGATCATGATATCAACCTCCCACCCAGGTTTCATCAAGATCGAATGATATCATCGGGTAGTTATGCTGCGGACAGACAGGCAGACAGACGCACACCCATGACGAATATAGTGGTCACTTGATAACTCTTGAACCAAAAACTGTTGGCATAACTACAATAAAAAAATAACTGATATAGGGTGCTTGTTTTATAGCATACAATCAAATACCACCTGTCGCTTCGATTTTTAAATTTTTTTAAATTTTTTTTAATTTTTTTTGTATACAAGATCGAGGCTCGTGAAAGAGCGAACATTAATCACACAGAAATACAAACCGACACAAAAACATATAACATCGGGAGCGGTAGACAAGATGGGGAGAGAGGGGGAAGGACACAAACACAACATTTGAGAGCAGGGACCGAGAGACATGGAGACATCGAGAGATCTGAGAGAGGGCGAGGGCTTTGGGGGGTGGGCATGGCAAGGGGGGGGGGGGAGTGGGAGAGGTATAAAACATATGGACACGGCCAGGACTTCCAGGAAAGAAGTTGGAATTTCAAACAAGGTGGATCAGGGGTGAATTAGCGGGGGTAGAAAAGATCAAGGTTTTGGATGGGGGAAGATAAGAGATGGTGGTGAACAGCTGTTTTAAAGACCTGGAGGGAGGAGTGGGATTGAAGGGAGTGAGGGAGTTTGTTCCAGAGGTGGGAGAAAAGAGGAATGAAAGAGTGAAGGTGAGCAGAGAGCCGAGATTTCGGCAGCTTAACCATCAGAGGGTTGCTGGCAGATCTTGTGCGACCTGTAAGAATATTTGGGGGACAGAGCACAGAGAGAGCTGGGGGTGCAAGGCCGGAGAGGAGTCGGTAGAAGACAGAAAGACCACCTACCTGCCTGCGGTGAGTGAGTGAAAGGCCCTCAGAGATAGCTTCATCGCGGGAGATTCCAATAATTCTGAAAGCTTTGGTTTCAACAGCGTGAAGCCGAGCTAGGTGTGAGGCAGGAGCACCGGCCCATAGAGGAGAACAGTATTCCATTGAGCTGCGGATGAAAGCCTTGTATGTGGTGAGGAGCTCAGATGTGCCGAGGAAGGACTTCGCACGCTGGAAGATGCCCAGTCGGCGACTGGCTTTGGAGGCCAGCTTGGAAATGTGGTTTTCCCAAGAAAGGTCATGGCAGATAGTGAGACCCAAAAGCTTGAGCGACAGAACTTCTTGGAGAGGATTGTTGAGAAAGTAGATGGGAGGGTTGTCCAGTCGATCTTTTCGGAGAGACATAGTAAGAGTGTGAGATTTGTCAGGATTGAAAGACATGTTCCACTTGTTTGACCAGTCTGTGATTTTGTCCAAGTCTTCAGAGAGTGAGGAGGCTGCAGACTGCCGATCTGAGGGAAGAGGAATGGAGCGGCAGAGAGTGGAGTCATCAGCAAAGAGATAGAGAGGATTTTCAAGAGAGTCAGAGAGATCATTGATAAAGACCAGAAAAAGCACAGGGCCCAGAACACTGCCATGGGGAACTCCAGCCTGAACAGGAAGAGGAGATGAGAGAACCCCATTCAGGGCCACACGTTGACGACGACTAGAGAGGAAGTCAGCCAGCCATGCGTGGAGATTTCCATGGATACCAAAGGAGGAGAGTTTGGTGAGCAGAGCGGGGTGCCAGACCGTATCGAAGGCACGTGATATGTCGGGGGAGACAGCTCTAATTTCCTGTTTGGGATTGAGGACCTCCATCCATTGTTGAGACAGCAGAAGCAGCATGTCCAGAGTAGAGTGACCTGATCTGAAACCAAATTGATGCTCAGAGATCAAGCCATTGGAGAAGAGGAAAGATTTCATATCCGAAGCAATGATGGATGCCATGACTTTGCTGATAATTGGGAGAAGGCTGATTGATCTGTACTTGCTAGGATCTGTTTTTGCACCTTTTTTGTGCAAAGCGGTGATGTTGGCTGATTTCCAAGCAGGAGGCAGTTGACCTTGAGCAAAAGAGAGGGTAAAGAGAACAGAGAGAGGGTGAGATAGAGCGGCAGAGCAGTATTTTAGGACCCGTGGGCTGATGCCGTCGGGTCCAGTTGCAGAATCAGAGTCGAGGGTTGACAGAAACTTTTCCACCTTGTCAGGAGGAAAGGACACGGAGTCCAGGAGCAGCTGGGTACGACTGGGTATGGTGGGTACAGAGAGGGATGGGTTTGGGACACAAGATTTAGAGGCAAACACAGAGTTGAGGCATTCAGCTTTTTCACGTGCGGAGTCAGCTGTGTAGCCGTTTGAGGTAAGGGAGGGGATGGAGGGGGTACAAACACCAGAAACGGATTTGACCAGACGCCACCAGGATTTGGAAGAGGGAGACAGATAAGAGAGTTCGGTCTTGAGAACGGAGAGATATTGTTTCCTGGCTCTCCTGAGGGTGGACACACACTTGTTTCGGGCTTTGTGAAAGGAAATGAGATTTCCTTCCGTTGGATTTGCTTTCCAGGAGACGAAGGCAAGTTGTTTCTGGGCAACAGCCTCACCACAAGATTCCGTGTACCATGGACGGGAGGAAGGGTATGACAACTGAAGACGAGATGGGATAAATCTGTGCATGAGGGAGAGCAATTTACTTTGGAAGAATTCCCAGGATGAGTTGATGTCAGAGGTGGTAGAGATGGGAGACCAGTCCAGATGATTGATGGCTGCTTGAAGACCGTGCCAGTTGGCCTGAGTGAAATGCCAGACTCGTGGACGCTGAGCAGGCTCCATGAGAATGGTCATAGAGATGTCCACTTTAACAAGGACATGATCAGATGATCCGATTGGTGCAGAAGAAGAGCAGCAGACATTTTCAGGCAAGTTAGTCATAACCAAGTCCAGAAGAGAAGATGCTCCGTTGACTGAGATCCGGGTCGGGAAATTGACAGATTGTGTCAGTCCCAGTGAGTCGCAGAAGTCCTTTGCTGAGGAGCCATGGCTGGTGAGGGAGGTACCCACACCCAGCCAACTGGCATGATGACAGTTGAAATCACCACATATGAGGAAGAGAGAGTTGGGATGAGTAGATAGAAGTTGGTCCTTATCAGACAGCGAGATGTAGATGGAGTCATCACTGTTTGGTGGACGGTACAACACACATATGAACAAGAGGTGGGAGCGAAGGGGAAGCCATAGCCAGAGGTATTCCTGGGGGTGAGGTGGAGAGAGTACAGTGCAGGGCGAGTGAGGAAGAGAGGTTTTGATAAAGATAGTAACCCCACCTCCAGGACGAGGCTCAGGTCTATCATACCGGAGGAGGGTCAACACGTGCCTTCGATACGGTCTGGCACCCTGCTCTGCTCACCAAACTCTCCTCCTTTGGTATCCATGGAAATCTCCACGCATGGCTGGCGGACTTCCTCTCTGGTCGTAGTCAATGTGTGGCCCTGAATGGGTTTCTCTCATCTCCTCTTCCTGTTCAGGCTGGAGTTCCCCAAGGTAGTGTTCTGGGCCCTGTGCTTTTTCTGGTCTTCATCAATGATCTCTCTGACTCTCTTGAAAATCCTCTCTATCTCTTTGCTGACGACTCTACTCTCTGTCGCTCCATTCCTCATCCCTCAGATCGGCAGTCTGCAGCCTCCTCACTCTCTGCAGACCTGGACAAAATCACAGACTGGGCAAACAAATGGAACATGTCTTTCAATCCTGATAAATCTCACACTCTTACGATGTCTCTCCGAAAAGACCAACTGGAAAACCCTCCCATCCACTTTCTGAATAATCCTCTCCAAGAAGTTCTGTCACTCAAGCTTTTGGGTCTCACTATTTGCCATGATCTTTCCTGGGAAAACCACATTTCAAATCTGGCCTCCAAAGCCAGTCGCCGCCTGGGCATCCTCCGTCGTGCGAAGTCCTTCCTTGGCACACCTGAGCTCCTCACCACATACAAGGCTTTCATCCGCAGCTCTATGGAATACTGCTCTCTCCTCTGGTCTAGTGCTCCTGCCTCACACCTAGCCCGTCTTCACGCTGTTGAAACCAAAGAGTTCAGAATCATTGGAATCTCCCGCGATGAAGCTAACTCCAAAGGGCCGTTCACTCACTCACCGCAGGCAGGTTGGTGGTCTTTCCGTCTTCTACCGACTCCTCTCTGGCCTTGCCCCCCCAGCCCTCTCTGGGCTCTGTCCCCCAAATATTCCTACAGGTCGCACAAGATCTGCCTGCAACCCTCTTATGGTTAAACTGCCAAAATCAAGACTTTCTGCTCACCTTCACTCCTTCATTCCTCTTTTCTCCCGCCTCTGGAACAAACTCCCTCACTCTCTTCAATCCCACTCCACCCTCCAGGTCTTTAAAACAGCTGTTCACCACCATCTCTTATCCTCCCCCATCCAAAACCTTGATCTTTTCTACCCCCGCTAATTTTGGTCCCCTTGTGTTTTATACCTCTCCCCCCCCTCCCCCCCTCCCCTTCCCACGCCTCCTGCCCCCAAGCCCTCTCCCTCCCACACTTCTCCCTGCTCTCAAATGTTGTAGTTGTGTGCTTCCCCTTCTCTCCCCATATTGTCTTTCGCTCCCTCTTTTTGTATATTTTGTTTGTCTGGTTGATTTGTTTGTGAAATTTCACGAGCCTCGATTCAGTATACAAAAAAAAAAGAAAAAAAAAAGGGAGTAACCCGGGAGAGATACTAAGGAATCAGAGACATCATGAAGGAGGAAAGTTTCTGTTAAGCAGATCACATCTGGTTTGACAGAAGCAACCTGTATGGAGAGATCAGTTAAGTTTGAACGAAGGCCCCGGATGTTTTTGGGGTCCATACCGTTAATGAAGAGGAAGGGGGAGCATCGGATACAGAACAGGGGGGAGGAGGGGCAGGGTAAGATGTGGAAGAGGTAGGGAGAGCTGTTGAAGGTGTGTCAGAGATTTCAGAATAGCTCGGAGAAAGGGAAGGATGGGGCGGACAAAAGGTTTGATGGTGATTGGGTGAGGCACAATGAGGTGTTATTTGAGGAGGGGGAAGAGCGAGGCAGAAGGTTGGGGGAGATGGAGGTGAGAGTTGGAAGGGGGAAGAAGCGGGGAGGATGCTTTGAGGAGGGGGAGTGAGAGGGGGGAAATTGAGAAGAAATGAGGGTGGGGAGATTTGAAGGGGAGGGGTGAGGGGGGAGTTTGGGAGGGAAGGGACAAGGGGAGGGATTTGAAAGGGATGGGATATGAGGGAGATTTGGAGGGGAGGGGTGAGGGAGGAGTCTAGGAGGGGAGGGGCGAGGGGGAGTCTTGGAGGGGAGGGGTGAGGGGGTAGTTTAGGAGGGAGGGGGCAAGGGGGGAGATTTGAAAGGGATGGGTGATGGGGAGGATTAGGAGGGGAGGGGAAAGGGGGAAGATTTGAAAGGGATGGGTGATGGGGAAGATTTGGAGCGGAGGGGTTATGGGGAAGATTTGGAGGGGAGGGGTGAGATTTGATTTTAGAAAGTGTACGATGAATGGGAAACGAACATTTATTGCAAAATGAGTTTCTTGTGACCTTCGAGTCAAAAATACGTTTAAGGACGCTGGATGGAGGATGGAGTGTAGGAGAGTTTAGGAAATGTAGAAAAAAGGCACGATAAGAGATGGAATTTTTTTTTGGGATGAATATATTTGGTGAGCAAGTCGAAAGCAGCCTTTTAAAGAAGAAGAATAAAAGGGTGTTATAATATATGACGGAATACATAACTTGAGGGGAAAGTGTAAACATTGAAGGTTAATAACAGTGAAAACTATCTGGGGAAATGGGGGAGAAACACGTGGTTGAAGAACGAACGAACGAATAAGAATGAATGAACGAATGAGAACAGAGAAGGAAATGTTTTTTTTGTTGTTTTTTTTTTGAGTTGAGATTTACACAAGGAAGTAGGCTATGGGGTGAAAAGACTGGGAAAACAGAGAACGAAAGTTATTGGATCACAAACGACGGACCGCTGAGAGAAAAACAAAGCCTCAAGGTTGTACAGTGTACACTGTACAAGGCCTCAAGACACGATACGAATTAACACGATTTTCAATACAGGTATGAAAGATTTGCACCGAAAATCTTCCTCGGGACACAATTATACGTACGTACACACCATAAAATAAATACAGTTATAACGAAAATACAAATGGGAACAATTACTTAACTTCGATTTCAAATCGCTCGCGACGCGGCAAAGGCCTTGCTCGCGACGCGGCAGACGATTAATTAAGCAGACGCGGCAGACGAAAGATAAACACCGAGAAACTTCCAAGGGGCACCCTATAACTTCACACACCGAAAGATAAATACAGTTTCGACAAAATACAATTGTGAACAGACTTAACTTTGAAAACGTGGAGACCGTGTGGAGCTTCGAGAATCGCTGCCGCCGTCTCCAAGATCTCGCGAGAGAAAGATTAAATTGATAATCACAATTATCACTAATTGTGATAACTAGAATATTAAGAGAGGGGCGAGAAAGAAAGAGAGGGGGAGGAACAGATCTAGAGAGAGAAAGAGTGGGGTTGCAAGTTGGAATTTGCAGTTTCGCCATGTGTGCCCATCACAAACCTTCCTTTTATTTTTTTTTACTTTTTGTGACAAAAATCTTCCTGGGAGTTCCTTGAATCCACCGTCGTTGGTTTCATTGAAATCCGTTAATCCATTCTCAAGTTATATCACGGCAAAGCTCCTTTTATATTAGTATATATAATATTTAATGCACAATACAATTTGAAATGCATTGAGCGGGTTGAACTTTTATGACTGGACAAACTGATTAGGTTATTATTTGATCAAAGATTTTCGCTAACCCCACCCAGCGCAATGGGCAGCTCTGAACAGTTTGAAGAAAAATGGTCTGTTAAAAATATCAGATAACATCTTTAAAGCTTCTTTTATAGCTGCCAGAAAGTGAAAAACGATCACTGAAGTGGCATGATGATAAGGGTCTTAATTATTTCACCAAGTATCAATGTATACGAATTCACAGAATTGTGGTTGGAGAGATTGATGTGAGGATAATGTGCTGACGAAGTTTGTTTAACGTTTGAACCACCATGGCAGTTGCAAGTGATAGCGCATGCTTGAAGATATTACTTCTAAATTAAAAACCATCAAATAAATTGATTGTTACCAAAGGACATGAAGATTTGCTTGACCAATAAAACTTTGTGTCAAAGCAGCCCCACGGGAACAGAGCTCCACGGGAAGTTGTTAGCGGAGATGGGAGAGTGGTAGGATTAGAGCAGAACTACATCCTTATTAAAATGTATAGTCAATGTAAATGTCCTGCAATTCCTTAATTCATTGGCGATGCAGCACAAATAACGTATCATTAAACAATGGCGTTGAGTCTGGGCAACTCCAACATGATTTCGGGCAACCTCGTTGCTGGTTAATCATGCCCCCTGTGAACCCACCACAAATCCAAACAAATGAACATCTTTGCCCATTGCCGCCAAAGTTTGCTGCAGATCTGCATATTTTTTTCTTGTTTAGAGCTTGTCATGTTTTTATTTTCTGAACAACTGATTTGGGATTCATGAATGACCTATTTGGGATCGATGAAGAGCTTTTGGCAAACCTGTTGCATTGTAGAGTGCAGCCATTTTTCCCTGATTCATCAAGGCAGGTAAAGGCACCCACATGATTAACTTTTCTTGATGTGGTTGCAACAGCCCACAAAGGACATCCATATCCCATGACGCTGGAGGTGAATGCTTTGTGTCCTGTGAGGAGCTGAGAACAGCCAAGGAATGCCTTAGTTCTGCTGAGTATTCCAAGGCCCCTTCCTCTCTTCCTCTCCTGGAAGCCAGCTTGGATATGTGATTGGCCCAGAAAAAGTCATGGCAGATTGGAAATCAAAGGAGCCCCCAAAAGACTGCAGTTCTGGCAGAGGATGATTGTACAAGTATAGTGAAGGGTTAACGGCACAGCCTTCATGTAGAGATTAAGTGTGGAGGATTATGAAGCAATGTATTACATATATCCAAGTGATTGACAAAGTTTGTATTTTCTTTATTGCAGCCTGCCTGTCATTGTTTGAGAGACATTCTAGCAAAGAGTGGGATCTTCTGCAAAGTGATGCGCAGGGTTATCTAAAGAGGCCGAGAGGTCACTAATGGAAAGCGGAACAGGATAAATCCTAAGACACTGCTTTGAGGGGCACCATACTTAAGGAAAGGACAGCAAATGTAACACCATCCAGGGTTATGCATTACTTAAAATAATGATGAAAAATAGCCAGCCGTTGAAGAAAATCCACCAATAAGTGATTTCCGAGTTTATTGCATCTATAAATTCCAAGACTTGTCAGATACACCAAGGAAAGGCAAAAGACCATTGCACTTATGGAAGTAACAGATTAATTTGTTGTCAAAATGGTTGTTGTTGCTTGCTTCCATATTATTATTATTATTATTATTATTATTATTATTATTATTATTATTATTATTATTATTATTATTATTATACATTTTTGCATATTTTAGGCTTGAGATGGTGTTTGAAATTTTCTAATTCTAGCTGCTATTACACACATCATTAAGTAAGTAAACTTCGATATGCTGCAGTATTCCCCATCTCTGTGGAAAGCATAAACTTATTTTATTTGCCTCTCTTTTGGAAAACATGATAGACAAGACAATCAGATATTGAGATAGATTGACATAGTTGTATTTGTTGCTATGACACGAGAATATCACTTTTTGCCTGATTATAGATTGTATACATGTGTTCCTTTGCTGCCTGAAAATACAATCTCTTATTATTCACAGAACGATTCCAGAACAAGAAAACAAGTAGAACTTCATTCAAAGTACACCGTCCCCATGGCAAATAAATAACATCCTTCAGTGCACGACACCGCCTCTAAAGGTGGTTTTAGTGCACGACACCGCTCCCTCCCAATTTTGTGTCCATGTGCTGCATTGCAGCATTGCCTTGCTCACCTGCAAAGTCACGCGCTGGAGTATATGTTATTTATTTATTTCACATGGGTGCGGTGTACTTTAAATGTTGCTCTACTTGTTCTTGTTTTTTGTTTTTGCGATAACATCCAGTTTTCAAGTTATTCTGTTCAGCAGTGTAGGAGTGCATTAGTAGGTATGATATAATTCACCCTCTTCTTATGATAATTTCCCACTTTCACATTAAAGTAAAAACCTAAGTTTGAGATGGCCATCTTCTTCATTTCATAGAACGTTTCTGTACACACGCAGTGTACAACCTCAACACCTCAATTAAATTTGTCCAGCTGTTTAGCCATCCATAAAATTCAGAGTACTTAGAAATGCAAATTGGCCAAGTAGTTTACAACATGGGACTTTTGAAATAACGTATGAATGTTTTCAGTGACTCGCTTCTACGAAGTGGGGCACTTTTAACCTGCCCTTATTAGGGTGAGAACTGAAAGTCAAATAGACTTTTAAACATAATTTTCAGCATTTAAAAGAAAGAGTGGCAATTTTAAAATGGTTCGCCATAATTATTGTGTTCTGGATACAAAGTGTACTCACGAACATGAAAACATGAAATTATATAGGAAACATGAAAAATATGTGTGGATGAGAGGTGTTGAGTTCCTACCATTTCCTGTTAATACAAGTGAGCAGCAGCAGTGGATGGCACATGCAAACACACACACAAAGGTGGATACTTTGAGACCTGGGTGGGAAATCTCGTATCATTTCTCTTGTGGCCCCAGAACCAAACAAACAATATATTTATAACAGCCTTCACAGCTCCCAGCCTGGTGTTGGCTTTGCGGTTAGGGTGCCAACTTGGGATCCTAGGATCCTGGGTTTGAATCCCAGTTTATCGCTGAATTCACACCAGGGAGGTTGACTCAGCCTGTCATCCTTCCGAGGTCGGCAAATTGAGTACCAGTTCACTGGTAATTCCCTGCGTGTCGCAAGAGGCGACTAACAGGGTTGGCAGCAGGAAGGGCATCCCGCTGTAAAACA
>NC_136261.1:140315427-140322927 GCF_964187855.1 Myxine glutinosa
TCACGGACAGTACTGTGTTAAACTTCTGTACGTTTTCCAGAAGTATCTCTTTATTTTGCACATTAGCCAAAAAAAATTTCAACAAAAACAAAAGCTAAATTATGACTGGGATTACGGACAGTAAAATTACAGTTCAGTACTTCGTGTAACCCCCAAAAGCATTCAGGAGAGCACGTGCACGTCGAGGCATACTGTTCACGAGATTTGGCAAGGTTTGGACAGGAATCGCTTGCCATGCAGTGACAATAGTCTGCTGCAATTCACGCACAGAGGTCGGCTGCTGGTCCAAGTAGTCGATTTGACGCGTTAATTCTGCCCACAAGTTCTCTATCGGATTCATATCCGGGGACATGGCAGGCCACTCCATATGCTCTACACCACGGTCAGCAAGAAAGTGTTGGATCATGCGAGCACGATGAGGCCATGCATTGTCATCTTGGAAGACAAAGTTTCCTCGAAAGGCTGCACGAGAAAATGGAAGCAATGTTTCTTCCAGAATGACCCTGTACTTGAACTGGTTCAGGTTTCCATTCAGAACAACCAGGTCAGTTTTGCCCCCTGCATGAAAAGCAGGCCAAACGGTCACCCCACTACCTCCCGCTTGGACTCTTGGCACTACAAAATCTTCGTTGTGGGCTTCATGTACTTGTCTGCGCACTCGGACGCGGCCATCTTGACGATAGACCAGAAATCTAGACTCGTCACTGAAGGTCACGTGATTCCAGTTTCCTGGCTGCCATTGACGGTGTTCTCTGGCCCACTGTAATCGGCGCTGGCTGTGTTGTCTGGTCAGGCGTGGCTTTCTCAGGGGACGCCTGGCACGATAGCCTGCTTGAACCAGTCATTGGTTCACTAGCCTTCTGGATACAGGCTAATTTGTCAGTTGCTGCCACTCAGCCCTAAGCCGATTAGCTGACTTGGTACGGCCATTGCAGACTAACCGGTGCAGCTGGCGATCATCTCTCCTTGTGGTTCTGTGTGGACGTCCTGGCCTCGGTATTGGAGTAGGGACACCCCTCTAAGCATTTCGTTTCAGGATCTTTGACACCTGACCTTGAGTGATGCCATACTGCCGAACAATAGCACGCCGTTTCATGCCAGAATTTCGTAAAGCCACCACTCCATGACAAACAGCATTGTCAAGTTGACGGACCATCTCCAGAGGAAGCGGCAATAACTTTTGTAGACGTGCAGCAGTTGTTTTCCACTAATACAGAACGCAACAACCCTTATATGCCCGATTGTGAAGCCAATCATCAAATGTACCTGTCCTTACATTTTGTCACGCCACCTGTGATATAATCCTGTTATTGACTTCTTGCTGCAAAAGACAATCAGTGACATGGTTCTTTCAACAAAGACATCACCGAAGGGTAAAATAAACTCACCAGATTGATATACTGAGTTCAGAATGTAACCCCAAGTCAAGAAAAAAAATATATTCCATATTAAATGCCAAGTCTGTATATATGTATATATTGTGAGAAACCACCGGTGAAACCACCTGTTCTCACCCAGATTTGGTGCCCCGCCCACCGCGTGACGTGGCCTCCTTTGAGCCTCACGCGATTGGTGGAGAGTCCAGAGAGCGCGGTCGCCATCTTATGCAACGGACGCGACTCTCGAAGGCTCCGAGTGGGAAATAGAAAAAGGGCTTTCCTTGAATCCTCACGACAGCCGAGTTGGGCTGGTCGATTACAGTTCGGTATTTTACGAGCGAGTAACTCCGGAAGAGAACGAGTGATTCCCGGATCTCGTAGATTGGAACCGCGAGTGATTGCCTGCTTCGTGTTGGAGCTGCTGGCCGACCGTTCCTGCCGGCCTTGTGCGGTGAATTCCATCCTGTTACCCTCCGAGTCCCGGAGATCGTCGATTGGAGCCGCGAGTGATCTTACCTGCGTCCTGTTTGGAGCGTCTGTTGCCGACAGTTCCTGCAGGCTTTGTGCAGTTTATTCCATTTTGTTACCTTTCATGGTTTTGTGATCGAGCCAATAAAGCATCGTGCCTTACCCCTAGAAGGCCGATTAAAACACAATTGTGTTTATTGAGTTCTCTCTGTCCACTCCGTGGACTACTTGAAGCCCGGACATTAACGTCCGTATTCCGTGCTGGGAACCATTTCACAGCCGGGATCGCGACAAATGGGTTGCTCGTCCTAGGATCTTTCAAGTGAGAGACATTCGAATTGAGACGGGAATTCGGCATCTGCATCTTCTCTGCATCTTCTCACCAGCGGACGCCGTCTTGGAGGAACTTTCTCGCCGTAGGACGCTGTCTTGGGTGGTGCTTCACTGCAGAATAAGTGAGCCTCGGATCCCTCCAAACAACCGACAAAAAAAAAAAACGTGAGTATTTGTACGTGGTATTTTTCTCATTGGCAATTTGATGTGCGGGTGATATTGTGTAGTTCGTGTCGTATTTCCCCAACAGAGCGTTGTGTTTGAGCGTTGTGTTTTGTGCCTTGTCTTATGATAACTCGTAGCCAAGCTATGTCGACCAGAGAAGTGAGAGTTCAACCTGATCATGTTGACAGTCACGTGGGTGGCGATGTGAGCGACGCAAGCAGCCTTGACCCGGTCACTCAACCCGAGATGTTAGGAAGCGATTCCATCATGACTAAATGCATGCGTTCGCCCTTCTGGACCGGGCTGACTCCGGTTCAACAACTTGACATGTATAACAGGGAGAATGACAGGGCAGAGGCAGAGCGTGCGGCAGCAGAGAGAGAGCGTGAGAGAGAGAGAGAGCGTGCGGCAGCAGCAGAGGCAGAGCGTGCTGCGGCAGCAGAGGCAGAGCGTGCTGCGGCAGCAGAGGCAGAGCGTGCTGCGGCAGCAGAGAGAGAGCATGCGGCAGCAGAGAGAGCGCATGCGGCAGCAGAGACAGCAGCAGAGAGAGAGCGTGAGAGAGAGAGAGAGCGTGCGGCGGCAGCAGAAGCTGAACGCGTCAGAGAGCATGAGTTGCGAATGTTGACTGAACGACCGCGGGCAGAGGGGTCTGCTGCAAGAGTCCCGGAAACTGTTCATGTTCGTTTGCCGGACTGGACGGGAGACACGAAGCCAGAAGCGTATCTGGAGATGGCGGAGAAGTTGTTGGCTGCCGGTGGCATTGATGAGAGCTTGTGGGTCGGCCATCTTGTGAGCCATCTATCTGAGAGGGCGAGGGAGGTATATGCGAGGATGGCAACCGAGGACGCAAACAAATACAGGGCATTGAAGGCCGAGATTTTGAACGCCTATGCGGTGTCCGCATGTATTTATAGGAGAAATTTTTTCAGCTGGACTCGTGAGTCCAGTCAAACCTATGAGGAACATTCGCGGGCCTTGTTGGAACAGCTGCAGAGATGGTTCAAGGGGAGCAAGGTTGAGTTACCTCAAGCGGTTGCGGAACTCCTGGTGCGTTACCGTATCGATCAACAGCTTCCGCTTGACTTAGCATTGTTTCTTGTCGACAAAGACACTGTTTCCTTGGCAGACTGCGTCAACCTTATTGATAAACATGTTTTGGCGTGCAAAATGCTGCAAGTCACGCAGTCGCGTCGTAAGACGGAGGAGTCTGCGATCAAGACCGCCCCCCGTCTGCCCGGCGGCTGGATCGAGGGGAGGGGTTCTCCGATGCCCTCCACTGGTGGCGGTCGCGAGCCGCAGACCAGGGCAGGGCCCTGGTGCGATTTCTGCAAACGCGTGGGGCACGGTGAAAACCGCTGCTTCTCTAATCCCGCTAGTCCGGCCTACCGAGGCAACCCTCCTGTTAAGTCGGAGGGAGATCAGTGGAGCTCATCCGCCGGGCCCTCGCACACGACGGTGGCATCGGTGACCGAGGTCACTGCCACCGAGGCTAATTCCATTCATCCACTGTACCAGGATTATTCAGGGACAGCCTTAGTGGGTGGCCCTGATTCGATGCTGAAGTTTGAGGCCCAATACCTTCGGGATACTGGGGCGACACGGTGTGTTCTCCGGGCGGGGGTAGTTCCGGCCTCTCAGATGCGTTATACCGGCGAGTATACCCTCCTTCGGGGCATTGACCGGGTTCTTGGCCGGTATCCCCTTGCCCTCCTCGAGGTCCGGAGTGACATTTTTAAGGGTCCAGTGACCTGTGTGGTGGTACCCTACTACCCGATACCCGGGGTCTCCTTGCTGATTGGCAATGATGCCATGGCCAGGGAGGAGTCATTGACTCTGACCTGTGGGGGGGTCACTAGATCCCAGAGTAAACAGGCGGAGAGAGTGGCGGAGTCAGACATATCTTCACTCTGGCCCGAGGAGCCTAGCGCCTCGACTCCAGTTCCCGACGGTGACGTTGCGTCAGCTGAAGTCCACCCGAGCCTCCCGTCAAGCCACCCTCAGGTGCCGTGCTCCTCAGGGACCGCTCCCGCCATGTCGCGATTCAGCAGGAACGCTAATGCTAAGGTATATGTGGGAAACCTGGGCAATGGAGCAGCGAAAGCCGAGCTAGGGAGGGTCTTCGAACATTACGGACCACTCCGCAACGTATGGGTTGCTCGAAACCCACCTGGATTTGCAGTTGTTGAGTTTGAAGAGCCACGAGATGCTGAAGATTCGGTCAGAGCCCTTGATGGAAGGTTAATTTGCGGATCGCGTGTGTGCGTCGAGATGTCGAATGGCATGTCGCGGCGGCCTCGTTTCAGACGCCCTTTGGTCCGCAGGCCTTTCGACCCGAACGATCGATGTTACCAGTGCGGTGAAAGGGGTCATTACGCATATGACTGTTGTTCTCGACACCGGAGGAGTACCCGCCGCTCTAGGTCTCGGCCCGTTTCCTTCCTGTCAACGCTTCCCCCAACTTGAGTTTGGCCCCCTTGCCTCTCTATTGTGCTTTGTGTGAAGTGTAACTCTTGTAGGGTAGATATTAATGTGGTGTATGGTGTTAAAATTTGTGTGTGAAAAAAAAAAAAACAAACCCAAACTGGTTCATTGTTAACCTGTTAATGCCTGTTAATTGCCTGTGCGTTAATAATTGCGTTATTGTTGCGCTATTGCGTTGCGTTGTATTGTTGCGTTGTTGCGTTATTGTTGTTAATAAGTGTTAATAATTGTTAATTGCGTTAATTGCCTGTTAGCGATTACCGCCATCATCTTGCCATGTGATTTGCACCTACTACAAATACTGGTTTTAAAAACGCCGTCTATTCGACGGGGTTTTTACTTAGGGGGGGAGGACTGTGAGAAACCACCGGTGAAACCACCTGTTCTCACCCAGATTTGGTGCCCCGCCCACCGCGTGACGTGGCCTCCTTTGAGCCTCACGCGATTGGTGGAGAGTCCAGAGAGCGCGGTCGCCATCTTATGCAACGGACGCGACTCTCGAAGGCTCCGAGTGGGAAATAGAAAAAGGGCTTTCCTTGAATCCTCACGACAGCCGAGTTGGGCTGGTCGATTACAGTTCGGTATTTTACGAGCGAGTAACTCCGGAAGAGAACGAGTGATTCCCGGATCTCGTAGATTGGAACCGCGAGTGATTGCCTGCTTCGTGTTGGAGCTGCTGGCCGACCGTTCCTGCCGGCCTTGTGCGGTGAATTCCATCCTGTTACCCTCCGAGTCCCGGAGATCGTCGATTGGAGCCGCGAGTGATCTTACCTGCGTCCTGTTTGGAGCGTCTGTTGCCGACAGTTCCTGCAGGCTTTGTGCAGTTTATTCCATTTTGTTACCTTTCATGGTTTTGTGATCGAGCCAATAAAGCATCGTGCCTTACCCCTAGAAGGCCGATTAAAACACAATTGTGTTTATTGAGTTCTCTCTGTCCACTCCGTGGACTACTTGAAGCCCGGACATTAACGTCCGTATTCCGTGCTGGGAACCATTTCACAGCCGGGATCGCGACAATATATGTATATATATGTATATCTATATTATAATAGCCGTAGATGATTCTGTCTGTCTGTCTGTCTATCTGTTGGGTGTCTGTCCGGGGTGTGGCTTACTCGGTTTGCAGAGTAGCTCCACCCATAGCTCCACCCATTCTGGGAGTGGCTATAAACAAATATCCACCATTTTATTAACTCGCATAGCTTTGAGTCCTGTTTTGTAGGCCCGTGGTGTCTTGCTCTCCCCCAGTTTTATTTCAAATCAAATTCGATAAATCATTTCATTTTTCACAGTCGCTAACATAGTTTTAGACTCGGTTGAAAAAAAACGGGAAGAAAATCCGATGAAAGTTGCCGTTTATAGAACGAAATGAATTCTCAAAGGCCTGTAACTTCAAGGCCATTGAGTCTCTCTCACGCCTTTATCTCCAATCTAACTCACCATATGATTTCATTTTTATCGATGGTTTTACTTTTAGACTCGGTGTCAGCAATAATTGAGAACAATCCACACACGCGGGAAAATGCAGAGATATATTTTTTAAAATCGCGTCATGGTGTATCATACACCGCCCAACATGACACCGCCGGCAATGTGTCGATATATATTAAAAATTCGCTTTTGCTTTTCCGTTATGATATATTACTATTTCGTTTGATGATAGTCGTCACAAAAACGTCAACAATGATGCCGACATATATTTCTTCGTTTTTATTTTATTCAACATATTAGCCGGAAGTAAAATATGTTTCAGGAAATTACCGAGAGATATTTCTTCGTTTTTTTTATTAGTTATGTGCGCATACACTTTAAATAGGTTTATTTGAAATCTTTAATTTTCCACAAACATTCCACACACGCGGGAAAATGCAGAGATATATTTTTTAAAATCGCGTCATGGTGTATCATACACCGCCCAACATGACACCGACGGCAATGTGTCGATATCTATTTTAAATTCGATATATCATTTCATTTTTCACAGTCGCTAACATAGTTTTAGACTCGGTTGAAAAAAAACGAGAAGAAAATCCGATGAAAGTTGCCGTTTATAGAACGAAATGAATTCTCAAATGCCTGTAACTTCAAGGCCATTGAGTCTCTCTCACGCCTTTATCTCCAATCTAACTCACCATATGATTTCATTTTTATCGATGGTTTTAGAGTCGGTGTCAGCAATAATTGAGAACATTCCACACACGCGGGAAAATGCAGATATATTTTTTAAAATCGCGTCATGGTGTATCATACACCGCCTAACATGACACCGACGGCAACGTGTCGATACATATTAAAAATTCGATATATCATTTCATTTTTCACAGTCGCTAACATAGTTTTCGACTCGGTTGAAAAAAAACGGGAAGGAAATCCAATGAAAGTTGCCGTTTATAGAACGAAATGAATTCTCAAACGCCTGTAACTTCAACTTCAAGGCCATTGAGTCTCTCTCACGCCTTTATCTCCAATCTAACTCACCATATGATTTCATTTTTATCGATGGTTTTGGACTCGGTGTCAGCAATAATTGAGAACATTCCACACACGCGGGAAAATGCAGAGATATATTTTTAAAAATCGCGTCATGGTGTATCATACACCGCCCAACATGACACCGACGGCAACGTGTCGATATATATTAAAAATTCGCTTTTGCTTTTCCGTTAAGATATAT
>NC_136261.1:140327927-140335427 GCF_964187855.1 Myxine glutinosa
CTTAAGCGAAGGACCGCATTCAAATTTGGTGTGTGGGTTCAACCCACGTCAAAATCCAAGATGGCCACCACCATGTATGTCTGATGCCATGTATGTCTGAACCTTGTGAGCGGAATATCTTGAAAAATAAGAGAAGTACCAACTTCTAATCTGGTGTGTGGGTGTATCTAGGCATAAGGAAGAACCCTATTGAAAATTGGGTCGCCACGTCACAATCCAAGATGGCCGTCGCCATGTATGTCTGAACCTTGTGAGCTGATTATCTTGAAAAATAAGCGACGTACCAACTTCTAATCTGGTGTGTTGGTGTATCTAGGCATAAGGAAGAACCCCATTGAAAATTGGGTCGCCACGTCACAATCCAAGATGGCCGCCGCCATGTATGTCTGAACCTTGTGAGCAGAAAATCTTGAAAAATAAGCGAAGTACCAACTTCTAATCTGGTGTGTGGTTGTATCTAGGCACAAGGAAGAACGCTATTGAAAATTGGGTCACCACGTCAAAATCCAAGATGACCACCACCATATATATGTCTGAACCTTGTGAACGAAATATCTTGAAAAATAAGCGAAGTACCAACTTCTAATCTGGTGTGTGGGTGTATCTACGCATAAGGAATAACCCTCTTGAAAATTGGGTCGCCACGTCAAAATCCAAGATGGCCACCACCATATATATGTCTGAACCTTGTGAGCGAAATATCTTGAAAAATAAACGAACTACTAACTTCTAATCTGGTGTGTGTGTGTATCTACGCATAAGGAAGAACGCTACTGAAAATTGGGTCGCCACGCCAAAATCCAAGATGGCTGTCGCCATGTATGTCTGAACCTTGCGAGCGGAATATCTTGAAAAATAAGCGAAGTACCAACTTATAATCTGGTGTGTGGGTGTATCTAGGGTTCTAGGCATAAGGAAGAACGCTACTGAAAATTGGGTCGCCACGTCAAAATCCAAGATGGCCGCCTCCATGTATGTCTGAACCTTGTGAGCGAAATATCATATCATAGCATGTTTTCTGCGTCTTCCACTTTGTCAACTCACATCACTTCCCCGATGGAGGACCTAGGCGTAACGCTTGTTCTCATTGTCCTACTCAACGCAAAACTAAACACAGGAAAGGTCTACGCTTACATTTACTAAGAAATAACTGAGCTTAAATGAGGCTACATGTTGGAGTGTACCAACTAGGAGGGGAAATTAACCTTTATTATAAAAACACAAAACCGCAACAATATCTATATTATAATAGCCGTAGATGATTCTGTCTGTCTGTCTATCTGTTGGGTGTCTGTCCGGGGTGTGGCTTACTCGGTTTGCAGAGTAGCTCCACCCATAGCTCCACCCATTCTGGGAGTGGCTATAAACAAATATCCACCATTTTATTAACTCGCATAGCTTTGAGTCCTGTTTTGTAGGCCCGTGGTGTCTTGCTCTCCCCCAGTTTTATTTCAAATCAAATTCGATAAATCATTTCATTTTTCACAGTCGCTAACATAGTTTTAGACTCGGTTGAAAAAAAACGGGAAGAAAATCCGATGAAAGTTGCCGTTTATAGAACGAAATGAATTCTCAAAGGCCTGTAACTTCAAGGCCATTGAGTCTCTCTCACGCCTTTATCTCCAATCTAACTCACCATATGATTTCATTTTTATCGATGGTTTTACTTTTAGACTCGGTGTCAGCAATAATTGAGAACAATCCACACACGCGGGAAAATGCAGAGATATATTTTTTAAAATCGCGTCATGGTGTATCATACACCGCCCAACATGACACCGCCGGCAATGTGTCGATATACTGTATATTAAAAATTCGCTTTTGCTTTTCCGTTATGATATATTACTATTTCGTTTGATGATAGTCGTCACAAAAACGTCAACAATGATGCCGACATATATTTCTTCGTTTTTATTTCATTCAACATATTAGCCGGAAGTAAAATATGTTTCAGGAAATTACCGAGAGATATTTCTTCGTTTTTTTTATTAGTTATGTGCGCATACACTTTAAATAGGTTTATTTGAAATCTTTAATTTTCCACAAACATTCCACACACGCGGGAAAATGCAGAGATATATTTTTTTAAAATCGCGTCATGGTGTATCATACACCGCCCAACATGACACCGACGGCAATGTGTCGATATCTATTTTAAATTCGATATATCATTTCATTTTTCACAGTCGCTAACATAGTTTTAGACTCGGTTGAAAAAAAACGGGAAGGAAATCCAATGAAAGTTGCCGTTTATAGAACGAAATGAATTCTCAAACGCCTGTAACTTCAACTTCAAGGCCATTGAGTCTCTCTCACGCCTTTATCTCCAATCTAACTCACCATATGATTTCATTTTTATCGATGGTTTTGGACTCGGTGTCAGCAATAATTGAGAACATTCCACACACGCGGGAAAATGCAGAGATATATTTTTAAAAATCGCGTCATGGTGTATCATACACCGCCCAACATGACACCGACGGCAACGTGTCGATATATATTAAAAATTCGCTTTTGCTTTTCCGTTAAGATATATTACTTTTTCGTTTGATGACAGTCGTCACAAAAACGTCAACAATGATGCCGACATATATTTCTTCGTTTTTATTTAATTCAACATTATTAGCCGGAAGTAAAATATGTTTCAGGAAATTACCGAGAGATATTTCTTCGTTTTTTAAAATTAGTTATGTGCGAATACACTTTAAATAGGTTTATTTGAAATCTTTAATTTTCCACAATATAATTTACTTGCCATTTATCATTTGATGATTACGAGACAAATTCCTCTTGAGGATCGTGACAATTCATGCGCTGCGTGGAAACTTCTATTTCCAAAATGAATGAGACGATCGATGAAGAACGCAGACTTGAACAGGATGCAGCAAGAAAACGAATGAGACGGGCGAACGAGTCCATCGACGAACGTCAATGCAAACTTGCGGGGTCACCCGTGGGAATCCCACGGGCATGGATGTGTGTGACATTTCGACATATTGAGTTAGATGCTGCACATTCATTTTTACAAAATGGTTACTGGCAAGTCATCAGATCCAGAAATGGTGTAAAAACCACCGTTTAGAGGCCATTTTTCCCCGCAAAGCGGGGGTTGGCCTTTTCGGGGACCGTGGTAGTTGTTGTTTTTTTGTCCCCTTTTTGAAGCAATGTTTTACGGCCGGATGCCCTTCCTGACGCCAACCCTTTTTGCCGCCTTCAACGACAAACAGGGAATTACCAGTGAACTGGTACTCAATTAGCCGACCTCGGAAGGATGACAGGCTGAGTCAACCCCCCTGGCATTAATTCGGCGATCGACCGAGATTCGAACCCAGGATCCTAAGCCGGCACCCTAGCCGCTAGCCCAACACCAGAAATGGTGTCATGAACACAATTTATTTACGCACAAGCACAAAAGCAAGACGGGCCGATTTCCGATTCCGACGGGCCGACGGGCGAGACGGGCCGATTTCCGATTCCGACGGGCCGATTTGGAGCAAGAAAAAGAACGAGACGGGAGAAAAAGGAGAGAAACGAGACGGGGAAAGCCGATTGGAGAGGCGAGTGAGGCGCGATTGGAGAGGAGTGTGAGGCGCGATTGGAGAGGAGTGTGAGGCACGATTGGAGAGGAGTGTGAGGCGTGATTGGAGAGGAGTGTGAGGCACGATTGGAGAGGAGTGATTGGAGGGGAGTGTGAGGCACGATTGGAGAGGAGTGTGAGGCACGATTGGAGAGGAGTGTGAGGCGCGATTGGAGAGGAGTGTGAGGCGCGATTGGAGAGGAGTGTGAGGCGCGATTGGAGAGGCGTGTGAAGGATTGGAGAGGAGAGGAGTGTGAGGGATTGGAGAGGTGAGGGATTGGAAAGGAGAGGGATGTGAGGGTTTGGAGAGGAGAGGAGTGCTAGGTGGAGAGAGGAGAGTGTCAGGTGGAGACAGGAGAGTGTCAGGTGGAGACAGGAGAGTGTCAGGTGGAGAGGAGTGAGGGGTCACATATTATGTGAAATAACTAAATTCACACCATTTCTGGATCTGATGACTTGCCAGTAACCATTTTGTAAAAATGAATGTGCAGCATATAACTCAATATGTCGAAATGTCACACACATCCATGCCCGTGGGATTCCCACGGGTGACCCCGCTAGTATATATATACACAAAGAATTAAGTTAAGCACCCCCCCGTTTTTTTACAACCTCGTACATTACAAGTTTGTTGTCGTCAAAACAGTGTAATATACCCATGATATTGCTATATTTTCTGGAGAAGTGATATTATGGTCACATAAAAACATAACAATCATGCCGTTTTCAATATTTTATTCTGAATAATTTAAGGTGAAATTTTTTGGGAATTTTAGGCATATTTTCACCTCAATTTAAGTATGGAGCTATAGGTCCATCACGGACAGTGTGGATGACGTTTATGTTTTCTAACGTACAGTCATTGTTCTGAGAAGACCTCTAGCGATCTTTGCGTCAATAACGTGTGTAGGACCCACGTGATCGGATCACTGACTCAACCCTACGTCTCATAGACCCTGTAAGCCGTCGTATGCGTTGCTGTGGCAGGTTGTTCCATTCCCGATGTAATGCACGTTCCAATTCATCCAGATTGGCTATTGGAGGGACCATCTTCGCAATTTGTCGTCCCAACATGTCCCAAACGTGCTCGAGGGGGTTCAGGTCAGGACTGTACGCAGGCCAGGGGATGGTTGTCACAGCACCTTGCTCCATCCGATCACGTGGGTCCTACACACGTTATTGACGCAAAGATCGCTAGAGGTCTTCTCAGAATAATGACTGTACGTTAGAAAACATAAACGTCATCCACACTGTCCGTGATGGACCTATAGCTCCATACTTAAATTGAGGTGAAAATATGCCTAAAATTCCCAAAAAATTTCACCTTAAATTATTCAGAATAAAATATTGAAAACGGCATGATTGTTATGTTTTTATGTGACCATAATATCACTTCTCCAGAAAATATAGCAATATCATGGGTATATTACACTGTTTTGACGACAACAAACTTGTAATGTGCGAGGTTGTAAAAAAAACGGGGGGGTGCTTAACTTAATTCTTTGTGTATATATACACTACCGGTCAAAAGTTTTAGAACACCTCAATTTTTCCAATTTTTATTGAAATTTACGCAGTTTAATGTCTCAATGTACTCTGAAATTAAGCAAAGAAGAAATAAACAATTGGAGATAAAAAAGAAATCATAGAATCATTTTGTTTAACAAAATTTAATTTAAATTTTTGACTCAGCAAAACAGCCACCTTTTGCAGATATAACCGCCGAACACACTCGTGGCATTCTTTCTACAATGGAAATCAAATATTGTTCAGGAAGTTCTTCCCAACACTGTTGCAGAAGTTCCCACAAATGTGTTGCACTTGTAGGTTGCTTTGCTTTCACCCTTCTGTCCAGTTCATACCAAACCAGCTCGATGGGGTTTAAGTCTGGAAACTGTGCTGGCCATTCCATGATTTGAAGCCTACCGTCTTGTTCTTTTCCTCGAAGGTAGTTTTGACATAGCCTGTAGGTGTGTTTATGGTCATTATCTTGCTGTAGGATGAACCCCTGACCAACCAGGCGTATACCAGAGGGTATTGCATGGCGCTGCAAAATGCTGTCGTCGCCCTTTTGGTTCAGCGTGCCAGTCGCCGACTGGATCCAGCAAAAGAGCCCCAGACCATCACGTTTCCTCCTCCATGTTTGACAGTTAATGTCACACACTGAAGAACCATCCTTTCGACGACAAGACGGCGTACAAAAACCCTGCGTGACGAACCAAAGATTTCAAATTTTGATTTATCAGTCCATAAGACCTACTTCCAGTTTTCAGTAGGCCACTGGCATTGCTTCATGGCCCAGGCAAGCCTCTTTTTCTTATTTTGCCATCTTAGCAATGACTTTCTTACTGCCACTCGACCTGTCAAACCTGCAGCTCGATGTCTTCTCTTCACAGTTGAAACTGAGACTTGCTTACTTCGACCAGTGTTAAGCTGTGCTTGAAGCTGTTGTCCTGTGAGCCGCCTATCACGCAAGCTGTTGACTCTCAGAAACTTGTCTTCTGATTCTGTTGTGGCTTTGGGTCTGCCAGACCTCTTCCTGTCAGAGTTTCCTCCAGTTTCCAATATACTGCTTCCTGCAGTGCAATATTGTCCAAATAATGCTTCAGAGGGTATAATAACAGTCTGTTCCATACTGCTTTTATACAGACAGGGGGTTTGTAATCAAGTAATCAGCAGATGTTGGGACACTTGTAGGATTTGTTTGCATCAACTTTCAAGGCTTAATTTACTTACATTGCTGCAGAACAGCTGTAAGTTGTTAATCCATAACTTGTTCCCTGAAGAAGGCCTTTTTTTTTTTACAATATAACTGCAATTTACATTATTTTCCCGTTTTTGCGAACCCTCTGGAATCTCTAGCCACACCCTGTCAGGCGATGTCGCCATCTGCCCTGATTGGTTGTTGAGGTCTTACCGGCTCCGCCCTTGATGGCTGCCTGACGTGGCCACACCCCCACCCTTGCGCTCCGCCCCCTTTTCGGGCCTTACCTCGTGGCATTTGGCTGGTTTGAGTGAGCAACTGGCAGCTAACGCTGCCGGCCCAACGCGTAACAAACTGCGACGGGCAATGGGGTGCAGACTGGATGGGCGCAATGGGGTCGATTGGAGGGAGGGCTGCAAAATGAACGGGGCCTACTCTTATTTGATCTACACAACGCAGATGATAACTATTGGAAATGGCCTTATCCTAAACACATACTATGAAATAACTAACGTTCTAAGGTGACCTACGTGTTGTTTGTGGCCTAACTATGGGGTGCAACCTTTACCCTTTAATGATGTTACCTGTGTGGGTTCTCAAACCGCAACACTATATATATATATATATATATATATATATATATGTATGTGTATATATATATATATATATATATATATATATATATATATATATATATAAAATACACACACACACACACACACATACACACATACATACATACAGGCCCATATATATATACAGACTTGGCATTTAATATGGAATATATTTTTTTTCTTGACTTGGGTTTACTTTCTGAACTCAGTATATCAATCTGGTGAGTTTCTTTTACCCTTTGGTGATGTCTTTGTTGAAAGAACCATGTCACTCATTGTCTTTCGCAGCAAGAAGTCAATAACAGGATTATATGACAGGTGGCGTGACAAAATGTAAGGACAGGTACATTTGTCGATTGGCTTCACAATCGGGTATATAAGGGTTATTGCGTTCTGTATTAGTGGAAAACAACTGCTGCACGTCTACAAAAGTTATTGCCGCTTCCTCTGGAGATGGTCCGTCAACTTGACAATGCTGTTTATCATGGAGTGGTGGCTTTACGAAATTCTGGCATGAAACAGCGTGCTATTGCTCGGCAGTATGGCATCATTCAAGGTTAGGTGTCAAAGATCCTGAAATGAAATGCTCAGAGGGGTGTCCCTAC
>NC_136261.1:140340427-140357927 GCF_964187855.1 Myxine glutinosa
TATCTTGCCGTGCAAGCATCATCTCTGCCGTATATCGCTGCTGCTTTGTTTTCGCATGTTGGTTATTTTGGAAAATTTCTTAGTTTTAACCATGGGGTCCTAAGAAATTGAGTGCCAAGGGCAGTACTGAGAAGAAGAAGAGGATGATGTGCTTGGATATAAAACACGCAATCGTCGAAAAACATGAGCGAGGTGTGCGTGTTGTCGACTTGGCGAGGCAGTACGATCGTAGCAGTACGATCGAAACATTTTGAAAGGGAGGAAGAAACAAACCTCGTTGGACAGGTTTTTATTGAAACGCCCTGCAAGTGAAAGCGAGGAAAGTGTGGCGAAAAAGGCAAAAGTCATCTCTCCACCTCCGCCAGCATCTTCGTCTGATCTTCAAGGTAAATACACTTAATAAAACCAGTTTATTTCTTTACATTGTGGCGGACACGGAGGCTCACTGGGCGTGGTGACATCATTCCACGCACCAAGTGGGCGGGGGCCACGCCGAGGGGTAGGCGTGGCCTCAGGATATACACCGGGCGCGCAGCCCGAGCGCGCCAGTGTTACAGTGAGCTCTTGAATAAAGACTCTTACAAATTACCGCGTTGTCCGCTTCCTCCTTGTTTACAAGCAGCGTGCGTAACGCCGCTTATTATGTACAGTATATACGAGGTCGTGCTTGTTTATACATTATTTGTTATTTATAAAGTACATTTTTCTTATTTAAAAACACATAACAAAAAAAATTGTGTGGTTTTTTGGGGGCTGGAACGGATTAATAGCATTTCAATGCATTTTAATGGGAAATTTAATTTGAGAAACGAGCAAATTGAGTTACAAGCTCGGTCACAGAACGAATTAAACTCGTAAGTCAAGGTTTCACTGTGTATAGATATATATATGGGACGACTATATATATATATATATAAATATATATATATATATATAGTTGCGGTTAAGGATGGTATGTTTGCCGAGCGGAGGCTCCGCGAGCCGAACAGTTGTTCCCCGACTAAACCCGATTCACCCAAACGTTGGCCGTATCGCGCCACCGCTATTCAATCGGGAAAAGACTAAGACGACGAATGCAAAGAGGAAGAAGAAGACGTACAGAAGAGTAATGGGGTTTATTATTATTTACACACATAAGCAAAAAGAGCAGTCACGGGTATTTACAGCGGACATGAAAACGCAGGTGACACAGTGAAAATTACTAGCTTATACGGACTTAATTACCTACCCAGGACAGCACGAACAAAACAAACTCACGTACGCAAATGGGGAACTTGCAGGCAGGAATGGCTGGAAATGATGAGCAGGTGGGATCACAGGGCACAGCGAGCAGGTCCACTCCGGGCGGGAAGCGGGGAGCCGGCAGCTCCTTGTAAACCGCTTTACAGCGCACGCCGGCAGCTCCTGGTATTCGGCTTTACAGCGCACGCCGGCAGGGTCACTCGCTGCCCCGTCAGGGCTTCACGCGGCTGGTTGAAACGGGGCTGGACTCATCTGCCGTATCTCTTTGCAACTCGTTCGTAAACGTTCCTCTGCTTTCTCTTGGACCCTTTCTTTGTCGTGTACCTCTCCACGCAGCTCAGCTGGTATTCCCTGCCTCTCACTTCTCTCCAGCGCGGGACTGACACGCCCTCTTACGCACCTGGACTCCTCTGCCGTATCTCTGGTGTAGCTTGCTCCAGCGATCGTCGCACCCTTCTTCCATACCTTCAGCGCGGGTCTGACACGCCCTCTTACGGTTTCGGTACCGCCCTCCTCCCCCGTGCTCTGTTTCGTGACCTTGTATGGTAATCCCACGGGCTTGTCTCCTTATTTGGGCATGGTGCCGACGGCACGCCCCTCGTGGCGAGCGACGGGCTTGTTTCCTTATTTGGGCATGGGGCTGAACAGCCCCGCCCTTCGTGGCGCGCCCTGGGCTTGCCTCTCCCGGGCGACCCCGCCCCTCCTGTTCAAACAGAGCACGGAGCACATATTCACTATAGCAGCGAAATGAGAGGGCGTGCACCCCACGCTTGTGAACTGCTTTACCCGCAGATGGAGAGTTTGGCTGGGAAATGGAATTATTGAAGGGGAGCTATTCTTAATTGATTCGGTGCAATGGAGTATTATTTTAATGGAAGACAAGGCCTTACTCTAAAACACATAATAAGATATAAGCTACTGAACAAGGGTTTTATCGGGTCCTCCAATGTGGTGTTTCATGGAATAACTACCGGGACGCCCTTTTTACCTTCACACAACTCTGGAGGCAGGAGGGGCCATATCCAACCAATGTTACACAACAATTTACCACTACAATACACACAATCAAAAAAAATGCAATTCTCATATCCGCAACAATATATATATATATATATATATATATACGCAAAGAATTAAGTTAAGCACCCCTACACAAAGAATTAAGTTAAGCACCCCCTAATCCTGTCCTGAACCTGAACCCCCTCGAGCACGTTTGGGACATGTTGGGACGACAAATTGCGAAGATGGTCCCTCCAATAGCCAATCTGGATGAATTGGAACGTGCATTACATCGGGAATGGAACACCCTGCCACAGCAACGCATACGACGGCTTACAGGGTCTATGAGACGTAGGGTTGAGTCAGTGATCCGATCACGTGGGTCCTACACACGTTATTGACGCAAAGATCGCTAGAGGTCTTCTCAGAACAATGACTGTACGTTAGAAAACATAAACGTCATCCACACTGTCCGTGATGGACCTATAGCTCCATACTTAAATTGAGGTGAAAATATGCCTAAAATTCCCAAAAAATTTCACCTTAAATTATTCAGAATAAAATATTGAAAACGGCATGATTGTTATGTTTTTATGTGACCATAATATCACTTCTCCAGAAAATATAGCAATATCATGGGTATATTACACTGTTTTGACGACAACAAACTTGTAATGTGCGAGGTTGTAAAAAAACGGGGGGGGTGCTTAACTTAATTCTTTGTGTATATATATATATATATATATATATATATATATATATATATATATATATGTATATATGTATATGTATATGTATATGTATGTATATATATATGTATATGTATATGTATATGTATGTATATATATATATATATATATATATATATATATATATATATATATATATATATATATATATATATATATATATATATATATATATATATATATATATATATATACAGACTTGGCATTTAATATGGAATATATATTTTTTCTTGACTGAGGTTTACTTTCTTAACTCAGTATATCAATCTGGTGAGTTTCTTTTACACTTTGGTGATTTATTTGTTGAAAGAACCATGTCACTGATTGTCTGTCGCAGCAAGAAGTCAACAACAGGATTATATCACAGGTGGCGTGGCAAAATGTACGGACAGGTGCATTTGATGATTGGCTTCACAGTCGGGTATACAAGGGTTGTTGCGTTCTGTATTAGTGGAAAACAACTGCTGCACGTCTCCAAAAGTTATTGCCGCTTCCTCTGGAGATGGTCCGTCAACTCGACAATGCTGTTTGTCATGGAGTGGTGGCTTTACGAAATTACGGCATGAAACAGCGTGCTATTGCTCAGCAGAATGGCATCACTGAAGGTCAGGTGTCAAAGATCCTGAAACGAAATGCTCAGAGGGGTGTCCCTACTCCAATACCGAGGCCAGGACGTCCCCGCAGAACCACAAGGAGGGATGATTGCCAGCTGCACCGGTTAGTCCGCAATGGCCGTACCAAGTCAGCTAATCGGCTTAGGGCTGAGTGGCAGCAACTGACAAATGTGCCTGTATCCAGAAGGCTCGTCAACCAACGACTGGTTCAAGCAGGCTATCGTGCCAGGCGTCCCCTGAGAAAGCCACGCCTGACCAGACAACACCGCCAGCGCCGATTGCAGTGGGCCAGAGAGCACCGTCAATGGCAGCCAGGACACTGGAATCACGTGATCTTCAGTGACGAGTCTAGATTTCTGGTCTATCGTCAAGATGGCCACGTCCGAGTGCGCAGACAAGTGCATGAAGCCTACAACAAAGATTGTATAGTGCCAAGAGTCCAAGCTGGAGGTGGTGGGGTGACCGTTTGGGCTGCTTTTCATGCAGGGGGCAAAACTGACCTGGTTGTTCTGAATGGAAACCTGAACCAGTTCAAGTACAGGGCCATTCTGGAAGAAACATTGCTATCATTTGCTTGTGCAGCCTTTCGAGGAAACTTTGTCTTCCAAGATGACAATGTACGGCCTCATCGTGCTCGCATGATCCAACACTTTCTTGCTGACTTTCTTGCTCTTCGGTGTAGAGCATATGGAGTGGCCTGCCATGTCCCCGGATATGAATCCGATAGAGAACTTGTGGGCAGAATTAACGCGTCAAATCGACCACTTGGACCAGCAGCCGACCTCTGTGCGTGAATTGCAGCAGGCTATTGTCACTGCATGGCAAGCGATTCCTGTCCAAACCTTGGCAAATATCGTGAACAGCATGCCTCAACGTATACGTGCTCTCCTGAATGCTCGTGGGGGTTACACGAAGTAATGAACTGTAATTTTACTGTCCGTAATCCCAGTCGTAATTTAACTTTTGTTTTTGTTAAAAAAAATTTGGGCTAATGTGCAAAATAAAGAGATACTTCTGGAAAACGTACAGAAGTTTAACACAGTACTGTCCATGAATTGAGTTCGATATCAGTTTACATCACTTTCAAGGATCAATTTATTTGTTTCGAAATGTCAAATGTGGTTTTTGTTTCTTTTAAAGGTCACATTAACAAAATCTAGAATAATTTCAACATAATTCCAATGAACTTTTGGTTCTAAGACATCTTGAAAAGTAAGTTCACCCCCACAAAAAAAATATTCCATATTAAATGCCAAGTCTGTATATATATATAAATAATATATATATATATAATATATATATATATATATATATATATATATATACATACACACACACACACACACACACACACACACACACACACACACACACACACACACACACACACACATATATATATATATATATATATATATATATATATATATATATATATTTTTTTTATATATATATATATATATATATATATATATATATATATATATATATATGTATGCATGTATGTATGTATGTATGTATGTATGTGTGTATGTGTGTGTGTGTTTGACAGGCTCTGGCAAAAGCAGACACTTGGGGGCATTTCTCTTAGTGAGAAAAAGCCAAAGAGAGTCAAAATATGACCACATGGACCAGATTGAGATTTTTAAATGGATAGAAAGAGTAACTTCTCCAGATTATTATGCACCAAAACATTTTTCCAAGAAACAACAGAAAAGTTGTGAAATTCGACGAAGAATCCAAAATGTCATTTTCAAAATGTGCCCAGAAAGTCATGATTCCTCGGTCAAAAAGACACGAAGATTGTGAAATTTCGATGTTTTACTAAAAGCCATACATCGTAATTCGAAGGAGATCCCTGACATACATGTTTGGTATGAATGAAAAGCTTTACGTGTGCACATTCTTTGTGTGTGTGAACTGTATTGTGAACTTTGAACCTAATCAGCTCCATTGTTTAAACAAAAATATAATTGTCATTAAAATACCATAACTTCGTTAATTTTCATCCAAATAACATAATGTATATATCAAATGAAAGAGAAAAGCATGGGGAATCAGATATCAAAATCTCAATTAAGATTTTTGCCCCCAAGTGTCTGCTTTTGCCAGGGCCAGTCACATATGTGTATATATTGTCTGTTCCTGGCGATTAAAATCTTTCCCGGAACCAATAGCCGAGCAAGCTTTAACTCTGAGGCACTGATCAAATGCGGACGGACTTGATATACGTGGGGGAAGAAAGGGAAAGGGAGGGATGAAGGGTCTTGCCTGTCGATTCCGCCGGGGTCCTCAAACCTGCGGAAAATAACTCAAACAACAACGGGCTTTAGACATGTATAAAAATAACAAAAGGATTTTTTAAACGGAATGCTGGTACAAACAAAATGCGCGATGACTATATGCCGAAATGGGACGTCCCCACAACAGACTTGAAAACAGACAAAGAGATAAAATAAACTGGAAAATAAGGTGTGTGTGTGTGCACTTAGCTCTGGTCACTGGTGGGATCTCGTCAGGGTCGTAAAGATCATCCGGGGCATTGGTAACGTGCGTGCGTTGGCGCGAAACAGGCCTCACGAGGCCTTGATGAAGGCCTCCCGCGAAAGGCGAACGGGCCGCTTGCAGCTCGTTCCTCCAGCCTGCCTGGCCACGTCCACCCGTCCTCTGCACCGAGAACTGCAGTTCCCAGGCCGCGGCTCTCCCTGTTGCCTCTGCACGTCTCCCGGTGGCGTCTCCGAAAACGGTCGGTCCGATCGCTGGTTCAGGGCGAGAATGACCGACTCCGACCGAAATGACCGACCGAAATACCGACTGCCACATTCCAGACCAGTGGCTGAGAGCAGAGCGAAGCGAAGACCAGTGAAGCGAGAGAGAGAGCAGAGCGAAAACCAGAGAGGGCGAAGCGAAGAAGAGAAGAAAAAGGAACATTCTCTATCTCATCCAGTAACGAGCAGGCACACGAGAGAGAATGCCGGTCAGACGTTCTTTTTACGTCCCGTCTCTGACATCTTTGGTGCTTCTCCAATCAGCCAGTTGCCTCTTACCCCGGCCTTCCTGTTGGTCAAGAGCCCTGGCCAATCACGGCTCCTCGGGGCGTGTCCCCGGCCTGCCCGAGCTTTGTGTGCCTGGTAAGTCGGGTTTGTCAGCCCGAGTGCTTGATGCCTGGCTTCCGGTTGGTTTTATTATTAGGGCGATTCCTGCTCTACATGTCTTATGCGGTGCCATAAGAGACAAAGGATAAATCACCGAGGGTAAGACATACAGAGAATTAACATAATCCCTGAGATAGTTAACATGCCCCGCCTCCTCGTGATGGGGACAAATACACAACTTTATCCGACATCCGGGCTACACAAGTACTTATTACATCAAGGTTTCCACACGACAATCGGGGCATGCTGTCTGTACAAATCTACCTGGTCTAAAGTAATCACTACCCCAAAACCACAACAATATATATCGAAATATCTATGAAGCTCAGTTGACTTTTTGCTCCACCAAATAACAGCGAAACGGAGTTGAGTAAAAGGGTGAAAATTCTACAGATGCTGTGATAAATAACTTCCTCTGTCGGTTTGAATGTATGAAAGAGAATAGACGTCTGGATCAATTTTTGAATTAAATTTAAATCCCGATTTATTTATTTATATATATTTATTATTATATATATTATATAATTTATTTATTATATATATATATTGAAATAAGCAGTGGCCCGGATGCCAAATGCCACCAAGAACTCTATTTGGCCATCAAAACCTGATCCTTGGTGGCCCTTGTGGGCCACTCATGTTAAATTATTCGATACATCTTCTTCATCGATGTATTCGGTTGTTACTTATTTGGTACCTATATTCGATCACAATCCCAACCAACTATACTTACCAAGGGGACTACAGTCGTATGTCAAAGGTTGCAGCAACTTCAAATGTTCCCCTCACTTGGCGTTCCCAAGGTGGAGTGACACAAATTATCTTTGTAAACGTGTACCGTGTAGCGCCGCTTCCTGTGGTGGTGGGAAGGGTATTATGAGTGATGCCTCAGAACCCTCAACTGTATCACGAGTCAGAGGGCTCCCTCCGTGTTATTATCACACTCGCTTAGCCTATGTTGCTGTAGCCTCCACTGAAAAAACTCCGGAGGAATTCCGTTGTTTTATTGCTGTTTTTCGCTTTGGGAAGGTGTATAATATGGAGCAGCTTGAACATCTGTCGTTCCATGTTGTCGTGGAATTTTTCTAAGGCTACTTCAAATGACAAAATTAATAACAATAATAATGGTAATAGCATAATAATAATATTAACATTACAGTACCATATTGCAAAATAATAATATAAATAATAATAAAACTACAAAAAACAGAGACATATTGAGGATATTTCCATAAAACAGAATTAAAAAGAACCACAAAGCTTTTTGTAGTGCCATCCGCAGGTGATATTCGCACTTCGGTGAATGAGACATCAGGGGCTGTTTGGTATTAAACGTGTTTTCAGAGCCCCAACCCTGAAACGGCACCAACAAGACAAGGAGGCAAAAGGGGATGTATATTACTTAACAATATACATCTATATGCTCTATATATAGTTATGTCTGTGTGCCACACGAGCAAAAATCCAAAAAGAAAAACAAACAAAATGAAGATATGTAGGAGAGGAGATATGAAACATAAACGCACTCACCGTCATTTTATTTGTATAGATTAATTTTTTCTCTTTACCTGAAGTTGTTTTTCTCTTGTTGGAGCTTTTAACATTTGCAAACCAAGGTTTCATTTTAAAATTTAATTTATCTTATGGTTGCATATTTACATGTGTTCATTACTTTGGTCCTCAATTTGTCTTGCAGGTGCAGTGGTTGGGGATGGACAGTCGGCTGTTGCCAACAACATTGCAGACATTACTTATCGCCTTCAATGGTGGAATTTTACCAACTATGACCTGCCAGAAATTAGCAATTGTAAGGTTTGGTGATGATTATTAGTGTTTTATACTTTTTACCCTCGCCAGAGGAGAGGGTATTGCATTTGAGTCGGTGTGTTTGTCTGTCTGTCTGTCTGTCTGTTTGCTTGTCTGCACAGAATAAATATGATTTTCACTCCAACCATTGGCCCGATTGACAGGAAATTTTCACCATAGGTGCGTCGCCTCCTGTATAATTTTTTAATGACAATTATGACGTCATAGGTCATGTGGTATGGGTGCCATCTTGAAAAAAACGAAAACCTTTGCACCTCTATCTCTGAAAGTGCTGCATAGAAAGAATTGAGCCATGGCATGTTGTAAAGAACTCTCCATGCAGAATAACATATGTTAATGATGATGTCATAGGTGCCTCCAACATGGCGTCATAATTCGACAAGTACAAAACTTCATCCGGTCAGGATGAAATTTCTAGAGTGTCATCTAGGGATAAATTGGTGTCGGAAAAAATATATATCATCGGTCATGTGGTTCGAACAGGGAGATCAGGAGAAGTGGTGGAAGTATTGGTCAGAAGAAGAGTGGACATATGTTGTGTGCAAGAGATGAGATGGAAGGGAAGTGGTGTGAGAATGGTGAAGGGTAGGCAGGGACAGAAATACAAGTTTGTGTGGCAAGGGTGCCCGGAGGGCGTGAATGGTGTTGGTGTCCTGTTTTCTGAGGAGTTTGTAGACAGTGTGGTGAGTGTGACTAGAGTGAGTGATAGGTTGATGATGGTGAAAATGATGATTGGAAAGCTCTTGGTGAACGTCATCTCGGGATATGCTCCGCAGGTTGGTCGAAGCAATGAAGAGAAGGACAAGTTCTGGTGTGCGATAGAGAAGCTGATGGAAAACGTGAAAGATGAAGAGGTTGTTGTGGTGGGAGGAGACCTGAATGGACATGTGGGAAGGAGTATGGATGGTTTTGAGGGAGTTCATGGGGGTTACGGATATGGTGTGAGAAATGGAGAAGGTGAAAGGATTTTGGAGTTTGCTGATGGAGCTGATTTGTTGATTTGTAATACTCAGTTCCAGAAAGAGGATAATAAGCTTGTTACATACACGTCAGGTGGGTCGACGACAACCGTTGACTACCTGATGGTGCGGAGGCGAGATAGGGGGCACCTCCGGGACACAAAGGTGATCCCGGGGGAGGAGGCTGTTTCACAGCACCACTTGGTTGTCTGCAACATAAAAATGAAAGGTGCGAGGAAAGCTCGGCGGGTGAAGTACCAACCTAGAATGAAGGTGTGGAGGTTGAAAGAGGTGACAGTAAGGGAGGCATTAAAAGAGAGGCTGAGTAGGGTAGAGGATGATGTGGTTGAGCTTGAAAGTGGTTGGATGTCAATGAAAGCTAGTCTGTTGGGAGCCGTTGGTGAGGTATGTGGATGGACAAAAGGACCACCGAGGCACTCGGAAACATGGTGGTGGGATGATGAAGTTGGAAAGAGGATTGACGAGAAGAGGAAGAAGTTCAAGGAGTGGCAGAAGGCGAAGGGTACGGGAGCAGAAACAGCAGAGCATGAAAGTTATAAGGCAGCCAGGAAGGCTGCAAAGAAAGAGGTAGCAAAGGCGCAGGAGGCATGTAGGAAAATGTTCGGAGAACGCTTGGATTCAGAAGAGGGTCAGAAAGCAGTATTCAGGATTGCAAAGCACATAGCGAAAGAGAGGTGTGACGTGATGGGGGTGAGTTGCTTGAAGGATGAAGTGGGACAAATCGTTGTCGACCCAGATGGAATTAAAGGAAGATGGAAAAGATATATGGAAATGCTGTTGAATACAGAGAATGAATGGGATGGCAACATAGAGAGTAACCCAGTTTTAGGACCGGCAGAGAAGATAACTGAGAAGGAAGTTGAGGAAGCGATAACAGCAATGAAGAGTGGAAAAGCGGGAGGGCCGACGGGAGTTGTGGGAGATATGTTGAAGGCAGCAGGAAGTTGGGGTGTGAAGAGAATGACAGAGATCTGTAATCTGGTGGTGAAAGAAGGCCGCATTCCAGTGGATTGGGAACTGAGTACCCTCGTCCCTCTATACAAGGGGAAAGGTGACCCTCTGGAGTGTGGCTCGTACCGAGCGATAAAGTTATTGGAGCATGGAATGAAGGTATTGGAAAGGGTGTTGGAGAGGAGGATAAGGAAGAAAGTGAAGATCGACGAAATGCAGTTTGGATTTATGCCAGGAAGAGGAATGACAGATGCGCTTTTCATTGTGAGGCAGTTGCAGGAGAAGTATATGGAGAAGAGGAAGAAGTTGTTTTTTGGGTTTGTTGATCTGGAGAAAGCATTCGATAGGGTTCCACGCAAAGTATTGACATGGGCATTGAGGAAGTTAGGAGTGGAGGAATGGTTGATCAGAGTAGTGATGGCAATGTACAAAAGAGCGCGCACAGCTGTAAGGACGAAGGACGGGAACAGTGGTGAGTTTGAGGTGAAGGTGGGAGTGCATCAGGGGTCGGTACTAAGTCCACTACTATTTGTAGCTGTGATGGAGGTGCTGGCTGAGAACGTAAAGGAGGGTTTACCGTGGGAGTTGTTGTATGCAGATGATCTGGTGTTGATTGCGGAAAGTATGGATGGACTGAAGGAAAAGATGAACAAGTGGAAGGAATGTATGGAGACAAAAGGTCTGAAGGTGAATATCGGAAAGACGAAGGTGATGGCAAGTGGTAAAGCATGTGGTGAGGTGGAAAGAACTGGGAAGTGGCCGTGTGCTGTGTGCAGGAAGGGTGTTGGAGTGAACTCCATTCAATGTACAATGTGCGCTGAGTGGGTTCATCAAAAATGTAGTGGTCTGAGAGGGTCATTAACCAGTGTGGCAGCTACATTGAAATGTAAGGTGTGCACAGAGGGAGCTGCAGATGGAGGAAATGTTGAGTTGGATCTTGGAGACGGCGTGAAGCTGGAAGGTGTGAAAACATTTTGCTACCTCGGAGACATGCTGAATGGAGAAGGTGGATCAGACTCGGCAACGGTTGCTCGAGTGAGATGTGCATGGAAGAAGTTTCGGGAACTGAGTGGCGTGCTGATGAGGAGGAGAGTGTCGCTGAAGCTGAAGGGAAAGGTGTATGCTGCATGTGTGAGAAGTGTTATGATTTATGGGAGCGAGACATGGGTAATGAACGTAGAGCAGCAACGAAGGCTGGAAAGGGTGGAAATGCGAATGGTTCGATGGATGTGCGGAGTATCGTTGAGAGAGAGGAAGACAAATGATGAATTGCGAAAGATGATGGTAATATTGCCTGTGATTGATGCTGTGAAGAGGAACAGGCTGAGATGGTTTGGTCACGTGTTGAGGAAGGATGAAAGTGACTGGTTGAGAAGAGTGATGGAAATTGATGTAGAAGGAAGTAGAGGACGGGGAAGACCGAGAAAGACTTGGCTAAAGATGGTGGAAGAAGAAATGCGGGCAAGGGGGTTAACAAGGAGAGATGCAGAAAATAGGGCAAAATGGAGAAGATTGTCATGGGGACCGCAAGGCTAACCCCCGCTCTAGCAGGGAAAATGGCCTTAAAATGCATGTTGTTGTTGTTGTTGGTCATGTGGTTCGGCCGCCATATTTGTTTTAACACAAAAGCCTGAAAAACCACTAAAAACACATCCTGGTGAGGCTCTGCAATCTCTGATTGCTCTTTCTTGTTTGACCATGTTTAGCATTAGGCTCCATCTAAATTTCATGCATGAAAAAAAGGAAGAGGGGATGGAGAGGTAGTAAAATAAACTAAGAAAAACAACATTTTGCTGATGCTCTTCATAGTTTTTGTCCCCCGTCGCTCAGCGGAGCGAAAGGGGGACTATGGCTTTCCCCTCCGTCCGTGTGTCTGTCCGTCCGTGCGGGCGTGCGTGCGTGCGTAAGCGAAGGACCGCATTCGAATTTGGTGTGTGGGTGCAACCCACGTCAAAATCCAAGATGGCCGCCGCCATGTATGTCTGATGCCATGTATGTCTGAACCTTGTAACCTGCATATCTTGAAAAATAAGCGAAGTACCAACTTCTAATCTGGTGTGTGGGTGTATCTCGGCATAAGGACGAACGCTATTGAAAATTGGGTCGCCGCGTCAAAATCCAAGATGGCCGCCACCATATATATGTCTGAAACTTGAGTGAAATATCTCGAAAAATAAGCGAAGTACCAACGTCTAATCTGGTGTGTGGGTGTATCTAGGCACAAGCAAGAACGCTGTTTAAAATTGGGTCGCCACGTCAAAATCCAAGATGGCCGCCGCCATGTATATCTGAACATTGTGAGATGAATATCTTGAAAAATAAGCAAAGTACCAACTTCTAATTTGGTGTGTGGGTGTATCTCGGCATAAGGACGAACGCTATTGAAAATTGGGTCGCCCTGTCAAAATCCAAGATGTCCGCCACCATATATATGTCTGAAACTTGTGAGCGAAATATCTCGAAAAATAAGCGAAGTACCAACGTCTAATCTGGTGTGTGGGTGTATCTAGGCACAAGGAAGAACGGTGTTTAAAATCGGGTCATGACGTCAAAATCCAAGATGGCCGCCGCCATGTATGTCTGAAACTTGTGAGATGAATATCTTGAAAAATAAGCAAAGTACCAACGTCTAATTTGGTGTGTGGGTGTATCTCGGCATAAGGAAGAACGGTATTGAAAATTGGGTCGCCACGTCAAAATCCAAGATGGCCGCCACCATATATATGTCTGAACCTTGTGAGCGAAATATCTTGAAAAATAAGCGAAGTACCAACTTCTAATCTGGTGTGTGGGTGTATCTAGGCACAAGCAAGAACACTGTTTAAAATTGGGTTGCCACGTCAAAATCCAAGATGGCCGCCGCCATGTATGTCTGATGCCATGTCTGTCTGAACCTTGTAACCTGCATATCTTGACAAATAAGCGAAGTACCAACTTCTAATCTGGTGTGTGGGTGTATCTAGGCATAAGCTAGAAGGCTATTGAAAATTTGGGTCGCCATGTCAAAATCCAAGATGGCCGCCGCCATGTATGTCTGATGCCATGTATGTCTGGACCTTGTAACCTGCATATCTTGAAAAATAAGCGAAGTACCAACTTCTAATCTGGTGTGTGGGTGTATCTAGGCATAAGGAAGAACGCTATTGAAAATTGGGTCGCCTCGTCAAAATCGAAGATGGCCGCCGCCATGTATGTCTGAACCTTGTGAGATGAATATCTTGAAAAATAAGCGAAGTACCAACTTCTAATCTAGTGTGTGGGTGTATCTCTGCATAAGGACGAACGCTATTGTTGAAAATTGGGTCGCCACGCCAAAATCCAAGATGGCCGCCACCATATATATGTCTGAAACTTGAGCGAAATATCTCGAACAATAAGCGAAGTACCAACGTCTAATCTGGTGTGTGGGTGTATCTATTGGGTCGCCACGTCAAAATCCAAGATGGCCACCACCATGTATGTCTGAACCTTGTGAGATGAATATCTTGAAAAATACGCGGATGTTCCGCCTCTGGAACAAACTCCCTCACTCTCTTCAATCCCACTCCACCCTCCAAGTCTTTAAAACAGCTGTTCACCACCATCTCTTATCTTCCCCCATCCAAAACCTTGATCTTTTCTACCCCCGCTAATTTCACTCCAATTCCCCTTTTTGAAATACCAACTTCTGTCCTGGAAGTCCTTGGTGTCCTTGTGCTTTATACTTCTCCCTCCCCCCCCGCCCCCCCTTCCCATGCCTCCTCCCCCCGGGCCCTCTTTTTGTGTATTTTGTTTGTCTGGTCGATTTGTTTGTGAAGTAAATGTTAGCTCTTTCACGAGCCTCGATTCAGTATACAAAAAAAATAAAAATAAAAATGCTGCATGTGTGAGAAGTGTTATGATTTATGGGAGTGTTATGTGTTATGATTTATTATGGGATTTATGATTTATTTACATGGGTAATGAACGTAGAGCAGCAACGAAGGCTGGAAAGGGAGGAAATGCGAATGGTTCGGTGGATGTGTGGAGTATCGTTGAGAGAGAGGAAGACAAATGATGAATTGCGAAAGATGATGGGAATAGAGCCTGTGATTGATGCTGTGAAGAGGAACAGGTTGAGATGGTTTTGTCATGTGTTGAGGAAGGATGAAAGTGACTGGTTGAAAAGAGTGATGGAAATGAATGTAGAAGGAAGTAGAGGACGGGGAAGACCGAGAAAGACTTGGCCAAAGATGGAGGAAGAAGAAATGTGGGCAAGGGGGTTAACAAGGAGAGATGCAGAAAATGGGGCAAAATGGAAAGATTGTCTTGGGGACCGCAACGCTAACCCCCACTCTAGCAGGGAAAATGGCTTTAAAGTGTGTGTGTGTGTGTGTGTGTGTGTGTGTGTGTGTGTGTGTGTGTGTGTGTGTGTGTGTTTGCGCGTGTGTGTTTGCGCGTGTGTGTTTGTGTGTGTGTTTGCGTGTGTGTGTGTGTGTGTGTGTGTGTGTGTGTGTGTGTGTGTGTGTGTGTGTGTGTGTGTGTGTGTGTGTGTGTGTGTGTGTGTGTGTGTCTTTTTGTGTGTCTTTTTGCATGTGTAGTTACATAGGTATTTATATATAATATGTAATTTACAACTTGTTTGGAGGTCCACCTGTGGCTAATTCAATTGATTGGAAATTGTTTAGAAAGAAACACACCTTTCTGTATAAGGTCCCACAGTTTACAGTGCATGTCAGAGCAGAAACTATGATGAATTACAAGGAACTGTCCATAGAACTCAGAGATAGAATTGTGAGGAGGCATCGATCTGGGGAAGGGTATAAAATAATTTATAGTGTTGAAAGTTTCCAAGAGCACAGTGAGCTCTCTCATTAGGAAAGCGAAATAATATGGAACTACCCAGACTCTTCCTGGAGCTGGCCATCTGACCAAACTAAGCAACCGGGCAAGAAGGACCTTGGTTCGGGGGGGTGACCAAGAACTCAATAACCACTGACAGAACTATAGAGTTATTTGGCTGAGATGGGAGAACCCGCTGGAAAGACAACAGTCTCTGCAGCACTTCACAAATCTAGGCTTTATGGGAGAGTGGCCAGATGGAAGCCACTCCTGAGAAAAAGGCGCATGACAGCACGCCTAGAGTTTGCAAAAAGGCACGTGAAAGACTTGAGAGCATATTCTGTGGTCTGATGAGACGAAAATTGAACGCTTCGTTCTGAATGCTAAGCGCTACATCTGGCAGAAACCGAGCACAGCTCATCACCCATCTAACATCAACCCTTCCGTGAAGCATGGTGGTGTAAGCATCGTGCTTGGGGATGCCTTTCAGCAACAGGGACTGGGAGACTTACAAGGATAGAGGAAACAATGAATGGAGCCAAATACAGGTAAATCCTTGAGGCGGATCTGCTTCAGAGTGCAAAAGACCTTAGACTGCGGTGAAGATTTACGTTCCAGCAGGACAATGACCCGAAGCATACAGCCAAAGCAAAACTGGAATGACTTCAGAACAAGAATGTCAAAATCGTTGAGTGGCCCAGCCAATGCCCAGACATGAATCCCATTGAGAATCTGTGGAAAGACTTGAAGATTGCTTTTTCGCTGATGCTCCCCATCCAACTTAACAGATGTTGAACAAATCTGCAAGGAAGAATGTGAGAAACTCCCCAAATCCAGATGTTCAAAGCTGATAAGACATTCCCAAGAATGTCTGTAATTGCTGCCAAAGGTGCTTCTATGATGTATTGATTCACAGTGGGTTGAACACTTATGGAAGTTAGATATTTCTGTTTTCATTTTTAATTATTTTGTAAAAAAAATTGAAAAACAAAATTCTTCTTTGACATTATGGGGCATTATGTGTAGATCAGTGACAAAAATCTCAATTTAATTCATTTTAAATTCAGGCTGTAATACAACAAAATGTGAAAAAGTCAAGAGGTGTCAATACTTCTGAAGGCACTGTATATATGGATATATATATATATATATATATATATATATATATATATATATATATATATATATATATATATATATATATATATATATATATATATATATATATATATATATATATATACATATATATATATATACATACCTATATATATATATATACCTATATATATATATATATATATATATATATATATATATATATATATATATATATATATATATATATATATATATATATATATATATATATATATATATAGTTGCGGAACCCAACGTCGGCCTCGGATCCCTTCTCGAGGGGGGATTAGTCCCCTCGTTTGTGACTGACCGACGTGGTCCCTGAAGCTGCACCGCGACCTCCGGAAAGGCCGGTGCACAGCCCCGTTCGCGACCGCGGATAAGATGTTAATTTGCCAAGCGGATGGCAGCCGCGGCACGAACTGTTAACAATGACTAGACCTGATTCTCAAACGTTGGCCAAATCGTGCCACAGGTATTCAATGGGGAAAAGACAAAGACGACGGATGTGAAGAAGAAGAAGACAAAAAGGGTTTGAAATACGACTATAATTTATTACTAATATTTACACAATTAAAAGAAACCAAGGAGGAGGAAGGATAATAAAATAATGCAGAAAGAGGGACGGACCAGAAGGACACAGTGAAACTCTAGCTTAACTAAACAGGCTTAACTTATACCCCATGACAAGACAAAAGACAGACTACAAGCACACTTACACGGGGGATGATGACAGGAATGGCAGGAGGTGGATGGCTGGAGGGAGAGGAAGGCACGGAGCTGGCTGGAGCTTGACCCCGCACGGGACGTCGGGCTGGACCTCGACGGCCACCGATGCCACCGATCCTGGTTCCCGCGGGGTAACGGGTCGGAGCTGCCTGGTGGAGCCAACGCTGCCTGGTGGAGTCATCGCTGCGTGGTACTGCTCCTGCTTGCTCTCAGGACTCTCTCTCAATTCTTGCTCTCAGGACTCTCTCTCAACTCTTGCTCTCAGGACTCTCTCTCTCAATTCTTTCTCTCAGGACTCTCTCTCAACTCTTGCT
>NC_136261.1:140360427-140420427 GCF_964187855.1 Myxine glutinosa
GATGGCTTCTTCGCGGCATACGGAGCATTCTAAACCTACACGATTCTAACTTTCCTCAGTTATTTCTTTGTTTACCCCCACAAACTTAACAATATACATCTATATGTTCTATATGTAGTTATGTCTGTGTGCCACACGAGCTAAAATCCAAAAAGAAAAACAACCAAAATGAAAAAGATTAATTATGGGAAACATTGCAGAATGAATGGAACATTGGAACAACCACCCAGTGGAATTTCTCCAGAAATTACAGGTAAGCATTCCAAATCTGTTGATTTGTATGAAATGGTTGAAGCAAGCAATTAAGCATCGAGGAGGTGCAATTCAAGTTTGGGGGTGCATATCTTCAAGTGGTGTTAGAAAATTGCTGAATAGTCATGATATATATTGACTGCAGTCAGGTACAAACCAATTTTAATCCACCATGTTATCCCCTGTTGTGCAAGACTTATTGGGCCAAACGTCATCTTACAACAAGATAATAATCCAAAAAACTTGCAGCTGCGGTAATTAAAACTTATTTACAAAAGAAAGAAGTTGGAGTCCTTCAACACATGAAATGCCCCCCTCAAAGCCAAGATCCGAATATTATTGAGGCTGTATGGAGCTACATACAACAACAGGCATTTTAAGGCCATTTTCCCTGCTTGAGCAAGGGTTAACCTTGCGGGCCCCATGACAATCTTCAATTTGCCCTATTTTCTAAATCTCCCCTTGGTAACCCCCTTGCCCGCATTTCTTCTTCCACGACCTTTAGCCAAATATTTCTCGGTCTTCCCCGTCCTCTGCTTCCTTCTACATTCATTTCCATCACTCTTCTCAACCTGTCACTTTCATCCTTCCTCAACACATGACCAAACCATCTCAACCTGTTCTCTTCACAGCATCCATCACAGGCTCCATTCCCATCATCTTTCACAATTCATCATTTGTCTTCCTCTCTTTCAACGATACTCCGCACATCCACCGAACCATTCGCATTTCCACCCTTTCCAGCCTTCGTTGCTGCTCGACGTTCATTACCCATGTCTCGCTCCCATAAATCATAACACTTCTCACACATGCAGCATACACCTTTCCCTTCAGCTTCAACGACACTCCCCTCCTCGTCAGAACGCCACTCAGTTCCCGAAACTTCTTCCATGCACATCTCACTCGAGCAACCATTGCCGAGTCTGATCCACCTTCTCCATTCAGCATAAGATATATGTATGGAGCTTTATGTACAAAGAAAACTAAAAAATAATAATTCCTGCATCCCCGATGATCTTTTGAAGGAAGAAGCGTAGAACACCATTCCACAAGAATTTAAAACAAAATTCTTTCCACTCTTTCCCTTTTTATTGCATCCTTAGAATTTCCTCTTTATTTTGTTTTTGTCCTCCTCCCAGTCCTATAATGCCATTTCATCAAAATAGTTTCATTGAGATGAAGTAACAGCTCAATGTCATTTCATCTCAATACTCTTGTGTTTTTTTTTCTTTTCTTAATTTTGACATCCAATATCAATCGGCGACTTTTTCACACCCTCTGGCATCTTTTTTGTTAACCATTATCTTTAATAGTTGAACCCTGAGCAAGGCACACAGTGTTTCACACCTCCGCATGATGGAGGCAACATTTATCAGGTCAAATGTCCCTATACTTTATCGACAAAAGACATTTGTGCGCACACTGTATTTGTTTTGAGCATTTTAACTCCGTGGATCAATAATGGTGAAACGTCGATAGATGATCCATCCCCCTTTCCTATTGGTTACTCGATGCCTTCTGTAACTAGATAGTATTCATAGAATACTTACTCTGCGCAGTGCGCAGTCTTGAGAAGAACTTGGTACACGCCAACTTTTCTGTTTTTTAAGGGTTTAAAAAAAATCCAATATGGCTGCCAGACCAGTGACTGATGATGTCACTTTTATGAAACTATATTTCCCATGGGTAGTTGATCAATTAGTTAAAGATTTGCATTGATCGGTTAAGCAGTTTAAGAGGAGAATATTTTCAAAGATTTTTGCTTAGATCCAATATGGCTGCCAGACCACGTGATATATGATGTAATTTTTATCAACATTTATTTCGGCTGTGACAGGAAATGTATCCTTCAGTTGTTTGTCTTGACTGTGATGCAGACTATATAGGTAGGGAAACATAGGTTGTGACCAACAGTTGATATAGAGGGGGGTCGGAGATATAGAGGGGCAAAGTTTTTCGGTTCTTGCAAGATGGCACCTTTACCGCTGAACTATGACGTCATAATTATCATTAAAATATTCTGCAGGAGGAGGCGCTCCTATGGTGAAAATTTTGTATCAATCGGTCCAAGAATTGCAGAGAAAAAAATTCATACTGATCGAATCAAGCGGTGTACTTGCCAAATTATGACGTCATTATTACGGTACTGATGACATCATCATTAACATATCTTATTCCCCAAGGGGAGTGCTTGACATTGAGCCATATTTCAATATTTTCCATGGAGTGGTTTCAGAGATTATGGAGGTGCAACCTTTTTCGATTTTTTCCAAGATGGCGCCTGTACAACGTGACAAATGACGTCATAATTACCAGAACAATTCTACAGGACAAACTGCTCATATTCTGAAAATTTCGTGTTCATCGGACTAACAGTTGCAGAGGAATTTTTTTTTTCATACTGATCACATCAAGCGTTGTACTTGTCGAATTATGATGTCATAATGGAGACACCTATGACATCATCATTAACATATTTTATTCCCCATGGGGTGTACTTAACAATGAGCCATGTTTCAATTTTTTCCATTAAACGGTGTGGGAGATATGGAGGTGTAACGTTTTTCCAAGATAGCGTCCGTACAACGTGACCTACGACGTCATAATTATCGGCAAATAAATCTACAGGCAGAGGCGCTCCTACGGTAAAATTCGATGTCAATCGGACCAACGTTTGCCGAGAAAATGAATTTTTTTAATGCAGACACGTACAGCACACGACACATGTACGGCATACAGCACACGTACGCAACCGATTGCTTAGCTTCGCTTTTCGGTTCGCGAGCGCAGGGTAATAACCAGAGTACCGAGATTATTATCTTGTGTCTATAAAACATGTTTTCTGTTATTGCTTCATTCTTTTCGCGATTTTCCCTGATGAGAGTGAACCGAAAATCCTTGAAATGTTTCTTTTACTTTTTAATTGTTTGTTTAAGTGCTGTACCACTAAACGTTTATTTGTTTAATAGCTTAATAAAATTTACAGAATAACACTTTCCTGTTTTGACATTTTCCCCATATGCAAATGATTTACACATTTATAGTTATCAGAAACAATATAGTCATGCTTCAGTGATTAGTTTATGAGCATTCTGTCACAAAGAAAGTTGTTAATGGAGTGCCATCAAGGAATGGTAATTGTCTGTCAACAGGTCTGCACCTCGGATGACTCTAAACTGTGGGGAAAATGGTATCAGGAAGTGGAAAACTACAGACAACACCCTCCTGATCATTTATCTGGCAGACACTCAAACTCACATGAAGAAAAAAAACTGCAGCAGATTGTTAGAGGGAAACGATGTGACTATCTTTTCACATGAAAACCATCATGATGTAACAGAAGGGTTTATGGGGTTATTAAGAGTTTGAGCAATCACCCAGTCAATCAGTGATGGAAGACCACAAAGAGCAGCTGCACCCAATCTTTCATCAGTGTAGTAAATATATGTCATCACATGGAGTGGTCCTATTAAAAGGTGTCCTGGCTCTTTAAAATCTAGAAGCTCGTTTTGGGGAACGATGATTCTGCGACTCTGCATGCACATCACCTTTAATGGCAAGATCCGTGGGATATTGCAATGCTAAACAAGAGGCAACAGTATTGAACACAAAATCTGAAAGAACTATGGGGTTCATTATATAAGGTACTGTGCAAAATCCTCCACAAAACGAGCAGTATGAGCAGTATATATACTGGTATATACAACTGTTCAATCACTGGTTAAGACTGTGATTATGGCAGAGGAAAGGGTTAACGTTTTCATTGTCATGAAAATTCTGTCCAAGGACTTTGTATACATTTCTTCATGTATACAAGTTCATGTATACATTTTTCTTCATAAAGTTCATTCCAGTCGCCCTGATCCTGTAAACATAATCCCTTGCATTTAGTATTTTGAACAAAGGCCATTCTTGCATGAGTGCTGTCACCAAATAAGTCTTGCCTGCAGATTTTCTGCAAAGTGCGTTGATATGAAAGGATATGGTGATTTGAAATGCATGCCTGTAATGGGATGCTTGTTGATTAGAATCAATATTGCATCCTGTATGGGATGCAATATCGATTCTAATTTTAACATGCATAACGTGAGAACTCCGAGTGAAATTTTATCAACTGCAGCTTGTTTAGTCAGGCCAGGTAACCAGCTTCAGTATAAAGTCGAATATTTTTCACTATTTTCCCTGATTCATCCATTGCAACGAATGCATTTTTCATCATTTTCTGATCTGAGGTTGTTGTTTTTTTAAATCCCATTTGGAGTGAATTTGGTGACACTGCATTACAACTACTCATGATATTGACAGATTTTCTTCAAAACCAGTAATACCCTCTCCATCAGGGAACAACATATGGTGTCAGTGAATTGCTTGCATTGTGCTGTTCTGACGTTTCCCTACCCGTTATACCCCTACCCTCTGGCAAGGCTCAGTTGTTAACCCACTTACACTATGCCATGTGTACATGCTACAATTCCATATCGTCTCCCTACCCTTGCAGGGGGAGAGGGACTTAATTCGTGCCCATGACCTAACCCTGGACACTTGGAGTGAGTATTTGAAATTTGAGGGAAATTGGCCAAGCAGTTTTCAATTCTACAAGGCTCAGACATATCCACATACAGGGACTTGCCAATTTTAGTATGATCTCGTCATCTATTTATCGTTATGGATTTTGGCTATTTAACATTTCAAATACGCTAAGCGTACCTACCTGCTGCTTCACTGGCAGGTTTAATCAAAAGACAGCATGTATTTCACAAAGATATTGCATGTCTATCTGTGAATCGCAATGAGGATGTAAAATGAAGTGAAATACACGTAAAAATGATTTTTATAACTCATAGATGTTGCTGCTGTTGTCGCTGTAGCTGTGGATGTTGTTGCTGTTGTTATATAGCCCCGGACAGTTCTCTCGAACAATTCCGTGGCACGGAGAGAGTCGATCGATCTCCCAAGAGCAATCCAGAATGGTGTACCCCCACCTTCACGAAGTCAGGGACACAACAGAGTTAGAGTTAGAGAGACAGAGACAGAGAGAGAGACAGACAGACAGACAGAGAGAGACAGAGACAGACAGACAGAGACAGACAGACACAGACAGACAGAGACAGACAGACAGAGACAGACAGACACAGACAGACAGACAGAGACAGACAGACAGACAGACAGACAGACGGAGAGACCGTGATCGTGCTGCCCTGACAAATCCGGGCAGCAGGGAAGAATGGGGTAGATTTGGCCCGAACTTGCATTGGGGGTGTACAACCACCGTGAATAGGCGTCTCCATAGTTGTGGATGTTGTTGTTTGTGTGCTCCTTCTGTGTAATATTATATATTTTTGTATTGTTTTGAGAAATATTACGATGTATAATTTTGTATGCTCCTTCCGTGTCCTTCGAAAGGGTTCCCACTGTCGTAGAATATTAAATGTTACCGTTGGAAGTGTTGAATTAAGTTCCCATTCCCATTAATGCCTCAATCCCAAAAAGAGGGCTTTTAGAACATGCATCCTCATGAATAAACAGACACAAATTTTTGTTTCAAGTAAATCGATCGTTAGCTTTCTTATTACTCTCCGACAGTAAGAACCCTTCAGAATAAAGCGGTTTAATTAATTAAACTAATTAATTAATTAAATTAATTGCAATGAATTTAACTTTAATTCATAATGGATGGTTGGCCAACTTGTTTTAACATTGGAATGGCATCCTCTTTTTTTTTTTGGATCATTATCCCCCTGAAGGTAGCAGTGTTGAGCTTAGGAATTCTGTATCCGAAAACCAATTACGATGATATTACTGTCCAGATTGTTGAGTGAAAACACAATTGGTGCATTGAAGACCTTTGTGTGGAGGTGATCTCTGTACCCTGCTTGGTCTGATCTGCCTATGATGCCAGTCCACACTCTATGGTTTGCACTTCTTGCCCTTTAGAAAGTGTGGAATGGCCACTTAAAAGCTTCCAATGAAAATGCAGTCATCAAAATGCCCCAAACCAAATTAAATATTCATGGCAATTCACCAAAACTATCCATCTGTGACTTTGTATTCTCTCATCAATTGACTGACTGGTGTCCTTTTAATGGAATCTTGCTGATAAATTGCTTGGCAGTTTGGATGTAACTGTTGGTTTGAAGGCTGCCATGGTAATTTTAATTTATTGTTTGCAGGAAGACAGACATTATGGGATGTGCATCTTTCACTAATGGCACCTACTGATGCAGCATTAATCCCGAGATACTGTGGGCCTTGATGTTGTTCATTTTATCCTTTTGAAAGTGATGCACATTCCATCTAATTGCCATGTCCTTTCCATTTGCTGCTCTAGGTGTACATATTACCAATGTCTTGCAAAAAGTACGGTACATTAGGCTTCTAAATATAATTGAGCATTTTAGAAAACCGATTTCTCAAACGATGCTTTGAAAGATTAAATGCGATTAGATTTCCAGTTAGCGTTTTTTTTCTTTCTTTTTTCTTTCGCAGCCAAAATTAATGTGCTGGTATGCAAGTGCAAAATCTACAATGATGCAAGCTGCGACATCTCCTCTGACGGCCGATACTTAGCTGCCTTTGTGCCTGGAAGCCATCGAGACATTGCTGATGAAGGTGTGCTGGCCATCTATTCATTGGCTCCACACAACTTGGGGGAAGTGCTGTATCAACGTCGATTTGGTAAGACTCGGGAACCATGCTGGTTTTCATTTGTACATTTGGGTTGCATCCAGAATTTATGGTTAAGGCCATATGTTGATTTAAAATGTGGAGGGACTCGCTAGCCTTGCTTTGAATTACTTTACAGTCTGTTGGACTTCCCCTTCTGTTATTGTTTTTTTTTTTCTCTCTCTCAAGAAAAAACTGTATTGAAATATGAAATGACTTAAATGAACAAGCATTTGCAATGGCATATTTGGCATTGCTTGACCTCTTATTGAACGTTGCCATTTTTTTTGTTCCCGATGTTGCTTTCTCATTTAAACTAAATGGCATTTATTTTAATCCATCACATTATGTATGCTGCTTAATTGGTCCACTTGCGGGCGTTTGCTAACCAGTGTCCTATCAGTCAAAACTGACACAAACACAAAGCTGCCCTTATTATCACAAACACACACCATCACACCCACCTTATAAACACACTAGCACACTCCGTTCCCTTATATCTTGTATGTCTTGAGAATGGAACATTGTAGGGCCACCAAATTTGGCAGACATAACGAGAGCCCCCATTGGGAGTGTCATAGGAAAGGTGGTGATTTTTCCTTTTTAACTCAACTGGACTATATCCAGCTGAGTTTTTGTCGACACCCAGTGTCCGTCGTCCGTCGTCTGTCTGTCTGTCTGTCTGTCTGTCGTCTGTAAACAATTAGACGTCTACGCTCTAAAAGTCACAAATATTGATCAAATTTGTCGAAACTTGTTATGCAGCATCTTTAAGACATAAACTAGTTTGGGATTGCATTTGGGCGTTGCACGCCCAAAAATGGGCGAGGCAGGGCGGCCATATTGAAAAATCTTTTTTTGTCATATTTTTTAGCACATATAAACTATATAGTTTGTGGTTCTATTATGCATATTCTAACCATATTGATATAGACCAGTTGAGTTCAGGTTCCCTGGAACCTCTAGTTTGGGGGTGGAAGGGAGGAGGGAAAGCTAGATCTTTGTAACTACGCGCATAATCTGCAACTGGACCAGACGGCATCAGCCCACGGGTCCTAAAATCCTGCTCTGCCGCTCTATCTCACCCTCTCTCTGTTCTTTTCACCCTATCTTTTGCTCAAGGTCATCTGCCAGCATCCTGGAAATCAGCTAACATTACCGCTTTACACAAAAAAGGTGCAAAAACAGATCCTTGCAACTACAGACCAATCAGCCTGCTCCCAATTATCAGCAAAGTCATGGAATCCATCATTGCTTCGGATATGAAATCTTTCCTCTTCTCCAATGGCTTGATCTCTGATCATCAATTTGGTTTCAGACCAGGTCACTCTACTCTGGACATGCTGCTTCTGCTGTCTCAACAATGGATGGAGGTCCTCAATGCCAAACAGGAAATCAGAGCTGTCTCCCTTGACATATCAAGAGCCTTTGATACGGTCTGGCACCCAGCTCTGCTCACCAAACTCTCCTCCTATGGTATCCATGGAAATCTCCATGCATGGCTTGCGGACTTCCTCTCTGGTCGTAGTCAACGTGTGGCCCTGAATGGATTTCTCTCATCTCCCCTTCCTGTTCAGGCTGGAGTTCCCCAAGGAAGTGTGCTGGGCCCTGTGCTTTTTCTGGTCTTTATCAATGATCTCTCTGACTCTCTGGAAAATCCTCTCTATCTCTTTGCTGATGACTCCACTCTCTGCCGCTCCATTCCTCTTCCCTCAGATCGGCAGTCTGCAGCCTCCTCACTCTCTGAAGACCTGGACAAAATCACAGACTGGTCAAACAAGTGGAACATGTCTTTCAATCCTGCCAAATCTCACTCTCTTACTATGTCTCTCCGAAAAGATCGACTGGACAACCCTCCCATCTACTTTCTCAACAATCCTCTCCAAGAAGTTCTGTCACTCAAGCTTTTGGGTCTCACTATCTGCCATGATCTTTCTTGGGAAAACCACATTTCCAAGCTGGCCTCCAAAGCCAGTCGCCGACTGGGCATCCTCCGTCGTGCGAAGTCCTTCCTCGGCACACCTGAGCTCCTCACCACATACAAGGCTTTCATCCGCAGCTCTATGGAATACTGTTCTCCCCTATGGGCTGGTGCTCCTGCCTCACACCTGGCTCGGCTTCACGCTGTTGAATCCAAAGCTTTCAAAATCATTGGAATCTCCCGCGATGAAGCTATCTCTGAGGGCCTTTCACTCACTCACCGCAGGCAGGTAGGTGGTCTTTCTGTCTTCTACCGACTCCTCTCCGGCCTTGCTCCCCCAGCTCTCTCTGTGCTCTGTCCCCCAAATATTCCTACAGGTCGCACAAGATCTGCCAGCAACCCTCTGATGGTTAAACTGCCGAAATCTCGGCTCTCTGCTCACCTTCACTCTTTCATTCCTCTTTTCTCCCGCCTGTGGAACAAACTCCCACACTCCCTTCAATCCCTCTCCTCCCTCCAGGTCTTTAAAACAGCTGTTCACCACCATCTCTTATCTTCCCCCATCCATAACCTTGATCTTTTCTACCCCCACTAATTCACCCCAGATCCACCTTGTTTGAAATTCCAACTTATTTCCTGGAAATCCTGGCAGTGTCCATATGTTTATACCTCTCCCACCCCCCCCCCCCCCTTCACATGCCTCCCCCCCTTCACATGCCTCCCCCCCAAAGCCCTCTCCCTCCCACAGATCTCTCGATGTCTCCATGTCTCTCGGTCCCTGCTCTCAAATGTTGTGTTTGTGTCCTTCCCCCTCTCTCCCCATCTTGTCTACCGCTCCCGATGTTATTTGTTTTATGTGTCTGTTTGTCTTTCTGTGTGATTAATGTTCGCTCTTTCACGAGCCTCGATCTTGTATACAAAAAAAAAAAAAAAAAAAAAAAAAAAAAAAAAAATCGCAACCAAATATAGCACACATGATGGGGAGTAAAATAGTGGAGTGCAAGGTGTAGGGCAAGTGGTAAGGAGATCTGTATGTCATGGTCCAGCTATTTACTGCTGTATGGTCCGCAGTGCAGCAAAAACGATCTCTAACCTTGCCTAGCAAGTATCATGCGGACAGGGTACAGTGAAACAATGTGTGAATTAATTTTGAAGAGGTGATAGAGTTAACATAAACGATGTTTTCCATAATATTGCTTTCACCACTTTAACAGTGCATAATCATTTGCTTTTACTGTTTTCTTTAACATTGCCTTAACAATGTTTGATATAACATTGCTTTCAAAACTTTCACAATTGTGTTTGCCATAACTTGTTTAACGTTGGCCAAAGCATCAAGACAGCTGTTCACCACCATCTTAGATCATCCCCAAATCCAAACCATGAGCATGATCCCTCCTCCTCCTAAATTTTCCGTTTCCCCCATGAGAGTTTCCTTCTGTATCTATCGTTTCTGCCACATGCATCCTCTCCTTCCCCCCCATTCCTCCCCACACCCATTGTTTGTCCAATTCTGCCTCTATCTTGACCTTCAACTCTATTGTTCGTGTTTTCTGCCTCACTCTCTCGACTGTTCCTTTTGTCCTATTGCTACCTGATCTGTTCAGTGTACTCGTAGTTGCTCTTCCAGGAGCCTCGAGTAGACTATGTTTACAAAAAAACCCATTGTGTATTGATGTTATGTTTCACTCCAATTAATCTTAAAGATTGTTCTTTTTAGTCCCCTAGTTGTTGTTAGGTTTGCTCTCCATCTGTCTGTCCATCCATCCGTCTGTCTGTCTGTCCCACTTGTTGTCTTTCAGATTTTTTTTCCCATGTCTGACCGTCCCACCTGTTGCCCTTTAACATATTCAACAGAAATTTGGTACATCGCTTTATCATGATAAGTTACTGAACAAGTTTGAGTTTCAGGGCGTTTCGTCAATTTTTCAGAGTTATGCCCTTTTTCGACTTAGAAAATATCATATCGGTAGGGGACATGTATTGCAAAGCAATTCTCACCCTTGTTATATGATCTGATCATTGAATACACGGAAACTAGACAACAAACTGCAATAAGCTGCATTGTTGCCTTCTTAATCATAGTTATCCTTGACAGGCCCAGTTGTTTAGGTGTCAGTTGTTATTAGCATTTACATCATAAACATTAGGGAGATGAGGTCCAGTATATTATTGGCGCACCCATCACAACTACCTTTACTGTCAGATGTCGATGGGTTCATTAAAGTAATCGGCAATCAACCCATGCCATTCCTCATCCATGCAACTAAATTTAAGATTCATTCATACCGCAAGCAGTGTCATTTGGTGCAGAAGTTTTCATTGTGCTTGCTTGATAGCATTGTACTTATTGCAATCCATTTAAACAACTTTTCCCAGGAAAAGTTGCAATTTTTTTCACAAGAAAAATGCTTATGAAGCTTCATGCAGTGACCTTTGCATTGATGAGGTGATGATGTTCTAAACTAGATGACTGTTCATGGTGAATCGACAATCACTTTTCAGTAATTTCAAGCAAAAAGGTCGATTTTTATTTTATTGTATTCATTCCTTTTGGTTTAACCACTCAATGGAAATTCCTTAAACTGCCTTTATAGGATTTCAATGACGTCTGCTTTCCTTTCTACCATTACCTCACATAAATCACATTTAAAAAACGATGGTGATGAAGATCTACTGCAGTCACACTTGAACATAGTTGAAGTTAAACTATCCAAAACTGCAAAACCTGAAAATGACTTTCTGACCACAAGTGTTATTTATGCTAGTGTACTGATAAAGCTCTCCATGCAACTTCTGACTTGAAACACCATGTTGACAGGTCATATATTATCGCAATCTAGAAAGCTGCAAATCTTTTGGCATACTCTTCAATTAATTTACAATTAAGGTTGTTAAATTTTGACATCCAATTTTATGTTAAAAAACAAAGTATTAGGTAATGTATATCGGTTAATTACCTCAGTCACTGAAAGTGTATAGAGGTTTTGGTTTCATCCTTGTCTGTTTGGCTGTCTATGAGCAGGATATCTCAAAGTTATGGACGGAATCGGACGAAACCTGGTGTACATGTTGGTTGTGTGACAAGGACGAATTGGTTTGATTTTGATGAAGATTCAGACACGAGAACTTTTTTATTTTAAGTGATTCTTCACCATTGAGAGATAGGGCCAAAATGATATACAGTCACGTGAAAAAGTAAGTACACCCCATGTAAAGTTTTGACTTTTTCAACATATTTCTACAGCTATTTGAACTTCATTTCAACAATATTGATAGATAAAGGTGATATAATATAACAAATATCATGAAACATTTACATTTTGTAGTCCATTGTATATTTTAAGTAAACATAAATGCAAATTTCGCATGTGGAAAAAGTAAGTACACCCTTGGCTCTAATAGGTGGTACTGCCCCCTTTGGCAGAAACAACCTTAAGTAGGCATTTCTTATAATTGTCTACCAGTCTCTGACATCGACTGGGAGAAATTTTTGCCCACTCCTCCATGCAGAATTCTTTCAGCTGTGCGATGTTTGAGGGGTTTCTTGCATGCACAGCTCGTTTCAAATCCCCCCACAACATCTCGATGGGATTTAGATCCGGGCTTTGACTTGGCCATTCCAGAACCCTCCATTTCTTTCTTTTCAGCCATTCCTTGGTGGATTTACTGGTATGTTTAGGGTCATTGTCATGTTGCAAGGTCCACCTTCGGTTGAGCTTCAACTTCTCTAACAGATGGCCTCACATTATCCTCAAGCACCCTCTGGTACAATGAAGAATTCATAGTGGATTCTATGATGGTGAGCTGCCCAGGCCCTGATGCAGCAAAGCTGCCCCAAACCATAATATTTCCACCCCCATGCTTTACAGTTGGTATCAGGTTCTTGTGGTCAAATGCTGTCTTTGGTTTTCGCCAAACATGTCTTCTGGTACTGTGGCTAAATAGCTCTACCTTTGACTCATCTGTCCAGAGCACATTGTTCCAGAAGTGCTGGTCTTTGCAGAGGTGTTCATTGGCAAACTTTCGTCTTGCCCTGATGTTCTTTCTGGACAGCAAAGGTTTCCTCCTGGCACACCTCCCATGTAGATCAAATTTGTGCAGCCTCTTTCTAATGGTACACTCGTGCACTTTGACATCAACAGTGGCAAGAGCTACCTGTAGGTGCCGTGATGACATTCTGGGGTTCTTAGAGACTTCTTTCAGCATCTTGCGGTCTGCTCTGGGGCTGAACCTGTTGGGGCGGCCTGGCCTGAACAAGTTGGCAGTTGTTTGGAATCTTCTCCACTTGTAGATGATCTTCCGGATAGTCGAATGATTGATTTCAAATTGTTTGGAGATCTTTTTAAATCCCTTCCCAGACTCGTAGGCATCTATAACCTTCTTTCTGAAGTCCTCAGAGAGCTCTTTTGATCTGGGCATGGTGACACCGCACACTTCAACAACAAAGAGCAAGCCAAAATAAATGTCTGAGGTTTAAATAAGACCGGTTCCTCCAAGATCCTCTCTAATGATGTTCTAATCATTTGCACCTGAACTGGTGCACCTGATTCTAATTTTAGGTATTTGAATTAGTGATAAATGTAGGGGTGTACTTACTTTTTCCACATGTGAAATTTGCATTTCTGTTTATTTAAATTATACAATGGACTACAAAATGTAAATGTTTCATGATATTTGTTATATTATATCAGCTTTATCTATCAATATTGTTGAAATGAAGATCAAATAGCTGTATGTTGAAATATGATGAAAAAGTCAAAACTTTACATGGGGTGTATTTACTTTTTCACGTGACTGTACAGCACGATATCTCAAAAAGTTGTGGATGGATGATGACAAAACCTGGTGGATGAGTTGGGTTGGTGACGAGAACAAGCCAATTGGATTTTGCTTCAGGTCCACTTGCAGATCCGGCCTATAAGTGGGAAACAAAACATAAACTGTTCAGCTTGGTGGAGGTATGCTCTCTAACAAATGCCAATCTCGTTATTACCATTACTATTACTAGGGCATGCCCGTACTATATATATGCCCGTACTATATATATATCTAAAATTATATCCCCCCCCTCTATTTACATGAAATGGTTTGGTCCATTCGCAACGCCAAAGCGAACGGCGAACGGCTTGCGAGTACGGTGACAATCCCCCCCCCTCTATTTACATCAAATGGTTTGGTCCATTCACAACGACCACAGAACCCCCCCCCCCCCCTCTATTTACATGAAATGGTTTGGTCCATTCGCAACGCCAAAGCGAACGGCGAACGGCTAAATCGCCATAGCTCGGTAAGTACTTGTCCGATTAATATGAAACCTTGAAAAGGCACATCCTCGGGTCCCCAGCAATATACCTGGCAAGTTTAAAGTATATCGGACCCGTGGTTGTCGAGAAACAGCGGTCACAGACAAACATACACACATACACACATACACACATACACACATACACACATACACACATACACACAGAGATTAATGGAATTATAGATAGATTAAGGCTTGAAATAAATTTTGGAAGCCTTATTATTGTTCTGAATGTCTCTTATTATTTCATTTTTCCCACCAGATTTTGGGACTTGAGTTTCTTAAAAACGGTAAGGCCAGTGATACTGAAACTTTGCAGACTTATCAGACAAGTCTCATAGTCGTGCTGTCATGGTCAACCTTTTTGATTAGTCGACCATTCGACTAATCGTGGCGGCCATCTAGTATTCAAGGAAATTCTTTAACAATCCTCTCCAGAACTGTTTAACTTAACTGTTGAATAACTGTTCTTGTTAGGAAATCTTGTTGGGAAATCTTGTCATGAAATCTTGTTCGGAAATCTTGTTAAATTTAACTTGTTAATAACTTGTTGATAACTTGTTAGGAAATCAGAGCTGTCTCCCTTGACATATCACGTGACTTCAATACGGTCTGGCACCCCGCTCTGCTCACCAAACTCTCCTCTTTTGGTATCCATGGAAATCTCCACGCATGGCTGGCAGACTTCCTCTCTAGTCGTAGTCAACGTGTGGCCCTGAATGGGTTTCTCTCATCTCCTCTTCCTGTTCAGGCTGGAGTTCCCCAAGGCAGTGTTCTGGGCCCTGTGATTTTTCTGGTCTTCATCAATGATCTCTCTGACTCTCTGGAAAATCCTCTCTATCTCTTTGCTGATGACTCCACTCTGTCGCTCCATTCCTCATCCCTCAGATCGGCAGTCTGCAGCCTCCACTCTCTGCAGACCTGGAAAAAATCGCAGACTGGTCAAACGAGTAGAACAGGTCTTTCAATCCTGAGAAATCTCACACTCTCACTGTCTCTCTGAAAAGACTGGACAACCCTCCCATCTACTTTCTCAACAATCCTCTCCAAGAAGTTCTGTCACTCAAGCTTTTGAGTCTCACTATCTGCCATTATCTTACATGGGAAAACCACATTTCCAAGCTGGCCTCCAAAGCCAGTCGCCGACTAGGCATCCTCCGTCGTGAGAAGTCCTTCCTTAGTACACCTGAACTCCTCACCACATACAAGACTTTCATCTGCAGCTCAATGGAATACTGCTCTCCCCTCTGGGCTGGTGCTCCTGCCTTCACGCTGTAGAAACCAAAGCTTTCAGAATTATTGGAATCTTTCGCGATGAAGCTGACTCCGAGGGCCTTTCACTCACTCACACCGCAGGCAGGTAGGTGGTCTTTCTGTCTTCTACCGACTCTTCTCCGGCCTTGCTCCCCCAGCTCTCTCTGGGCTCTGTCCCCTAAATATTCCTGCAGGTCGCACAGGATCTACCTGCAACCCTCTTATGGTTAAACTGCCAAAATCAAGACTCTCTGCTCACCTTCACTCTTTCATTACTCTTCACTCCTGCCTCTGGAACAAACTCTCTCACTCTCTTCAATCCCACTCCTCCCTCCAGGTCTTTAAAACCTCTGTTCTCCACCATCTCTTGTCTTCCCCCATCCAAAACCTTGATCTTTTCTACCCCCGTTAATTCACCCCAGATCCACTTTCTTGAAATACCGACTTCTTTCCTGGAAGTCCTAGCAGTGTCCATGTGTTTTATACCTCTCCCTCCCCTCCCTCCGCCCCCCCTTTCCCATGCCTCCTCCACCCAAGCCCTCTCCCTCCCACAGATCTCCCGATGTCCCTGCTCTCAAATGTTGTACTTGTGTGCTGCCCTCTCTCTCCCCATCTTGTCTCCCGCTCCCTTTATTATGTTTTATGTATCCGGTTTTTTGTGGGGGGATTAATGTTAGCTCTTACATGAGCCTCAATCTTGCATACAAACAAATAATAATAATTTGCAAATAGCATCAACTTCCAATGGGAATTTTTTTTGTCAGCAATCACGTCATCATTCACATGGTTTGGCAGCCATATTGGATTGAAAAAAATCCCTTTCTCTTAACTGCTTACCTGATCGATACAAAAGTTGAAATACACTTGGTCATTTGTTACCTTCGCAAAAGCGGAAGGTTATGTTTTGATCGCTGTGTATTTATTTGTATGTCTGTGTGTGTGTATGTTAATCGCATAACTCAAAAAGTATTCAACCGAATTGCATGAAATTTGGTGGGATGATTGGTTATTATACGGGACACATTTGATTAGATTTTGGGAAACAGATTTGCTCAAATTCTGACTATTTTTAACTCGATCGTATTTCACTCAAAGTTATGAGCGACTGAAGAAGAAGATGTCCATCCAGGACGTCATCACTATAACGCGATCTCCCGCGATCATTTCAACCTCAAAAAAAATTATAATTGCAGATTTGACAATAGATGAGGCATATTAACAAACGAATGAAACAGATTTGCTCAAATTCTGACTATTTTTAACTCGATCGTATTTCACTCAAAGTTATGCGCGACTGAAGAAGAAGATGTCCATCCAGGACGTCATCACTATAACGCGATCTCCCGCGATCATTTCAACCTCAAAAAAAATTATAATTGCAGATTTGACAATAGATGAGGCATATTAACAAACGAATGAAACAGATTTGCTCAAATTCTGACTATTTTTAACTCGATCGTATTTCACTCAAAGTTATGCGCGACTGAAGAAGAAGATGTCCATCCAGGACGTCATCACTATAACGCAATCTCCCGCGATCATTTCAACCTCAAAAAAAATTATAATTGCAGATTTGTCAAGAGATGAGGCATATTAACAAACGAATGAAACAGATTTGCTCAAATTCTGACTATTTTTAACTCGATCGTATTTCACTCAAAGTTATGAGCGACTGAAGAAGAGGATGTCCATCCAAGACGTCATCACTATAACGCGATCTCCCGCAATCATTTCAACCTCAAATGAAATTCAAATTGCAGATTTGTCAATCGGGGAGGCATATTAACAGACGAATGAAACAGATTTGCTCAAATTCTGATTTTTAAAAATCGATCGCATTTCACATAAAGTTTCACATCGCATACACTCCCATGCCAAGTACAGAACAGTAGCTGCGGCGAAGGTATGCGCTCTACCGAGTGCCCGGATTCTAGTTAATGTCATGGTTACGTTCTTGAAAACCACAACGTTAAGTGAAACGACGTTAAATGGATCAATTTAACTCGTAAGAAAATTAATTTATCTCAATGATGTAATCGCTTTATAACAAAACAACGTTAACTTTATAACAAAACAATGTTAACTGGGTTGACGTTAAGCGAGGACACCCTGTATATGATCGCATACCCATGCAGAAAAAGTGCTGAAAATGATGATGTCATCTGTCACGTTATTTGGCCGCTGTATTTGATTGAAAAAGAAAACCTTTAAAAATTGACTTCTCTGAAACTGCTTAGCTGATCGATATCAAACTTTTGAGATATGATTAACTACCATGGGGCAAATTTGTTTGCAATGATGTCATCAGTCACGTGGAGTTGGCAGCCATATTAGTTTAAAGGAAAAACTCTAAAAACCTCCTTTTCTGGAACCGCTTAACTGATTGATGCGAAACTTTAAACATATAATTGTGTACCTGAAAGGAAGAAGTTTGGAATCCCTTTCTCTTAACTGCACAATGATGTCATCATAAAACAATGATGTCATCATAGTACGGCAGAAAGGTGAAATATTTGGGAGAATTGTGACTTTGATGATACAAGCACGAGAGTTGGCACACAGTTAGAGTATGCCCTAAGGAAGATATTTGGCTATAGGGCTATCGCAGATTTGTCCTGTGACAACAATGGCGGCCATTTTTCAAAAAAGGACAAATCTGCGATGGCCCTGAAGCCTGATATCTTTCTTTGGACATACTCTGACTGTGTGCCAAATGCCATGCTTGTATCATCAAAGGCACAATTCCTGCACCTATCTGCCATACTATCAGTCACATGGTTTGGTGACCATATTGGATTGAAAAAAAAACAACTTTAAAATCCCCCCTGAAACAGCTCAACAGATCAATACAAAACTTGAAATATATGACAGCATACCCATGGGGGAAAAGTGTTGAAAATGATGACATCATCAGTCATGTTGTATGGCATCCATACTGGATTGAAAAAAAAAACCTTCAATAAAAACTTTCTTCTCTGAAACCGCTTAATCGACCGATACAAAAAATTTAGCTTCTGATTGAGTATCCATGACAAAAATTAAAGGATTGAAGTCGAAAAACAACTTGATCTGTATCAACAGCATCAAAAGTACTGACCTGCCTGGAAGCCGATCATCACTACTCGCAGTTCTTCTTATTAGGGGACTATTGGTACCCTTTTGAAATTGCTAAGATTATTTTTATTACTAGCAGAGTACCCGCCCTAGGGGCGACCCTATGGACGTTCTTGTTCCAAGCGTACAACACATTTTCTGCCATCTCTTATTGGAGGATATTTTCTGCTGATACAACTGATTTGACTTGGATTTCTTGATTATTTTCTTTGGTAATATTGCTGGCTCTCTGTTCAACTTAGGTGGCCTTGGTTTATGGGGCATCTCAATTTTCCAGAAAAACAAACATAAACTGTCACCATAGCTAACAATACCCATGACCAAACCACACTCACCTCTTCCCCCCATCCTCCCCCTTCCACCATCTCCTCAAAATCTCTCTTCAACTGTCACCTGAGCTAACAATACCCATGAAAACCCCACACCTCCCCCACCCCACCCTCCCCCCACCATCTCCTCAAAATCCCTCTTCAACCGTCACCCGAGTTAACAATACCCATGACAACCTCACACTTCTCCCCCCCCCCCCCCCCCCCACTCCCCAACCTCCTCCTCCACCATCTCCTCAAAATCCCTCTTCAACCGTCATCTGAGTTAACAATACCAATGACAACCCCACCCTCCACCTTCCCCCCCCCCCCCAACTATCTCCTCAAAATCCCTCTTCAACCGTCACCCGAGCTAGCAATACCCACGCCAACCCCACATCTCCTCCCCACCCTTCCCTCCACCATCTCCTCAAAATCCCCCTTCAGCCATCACCCGAGCTAACAATACCCACGCCAACCCCACATCTCTCCCCCACCATCTCCTCAAAATCCCCCTTCAACCGTCACCCAAGCTAACAATACCCACGACAACCCCACATCTCCCCCCCACCCCCACTCCCTCCACCATCCCCCCTCCACCATCTCTTGAAAATCCCCCTTCAACTGTCACCCGAGCTAACAATACCCACGACAACCCCACATCTTCCCCCCACCCTCCCCTCTACCATCTCCTCAAAATCCCCTTCAACCGTCACCCTAGCTAACAATACCCACGACAACCCCACACCTCCACCCTCCCCTCCACCATCTCGTCAAAATCCCTTTTCAACCGTCACCCGAGCTAACAATACCCACGACAACCCCACACCTCCACCCTCCCCTCCACCATCTCCTCAAAATCCCTTTTCAACCGTCACCCGAGCTAACAATACCAACGGCAACCCCACACCCCCCCCCCCCCCCCTCCATCGTCCCCTTCACCATCTCTTCACAAACTCCCATCAACTGTCAGCCCAGCTAACAATAGTCACAGCAACCCCACACCTCCACCCCCCCTCCTCCACCCTCCCCTTCACCATTTCCTTAATCCCCCTTCGAGCGTCACCCTAGCTAACAATACCCACGACAACCTCACACCTCCCCCCCCCCCCCCCTACCCCTCCACCATCTCCTCAAAGCTCCCCTTCAACCATCACCCTAACTATCAATACCCACGATAACCCCACACCCTCTTTCCTCCCCTCCACCCTCCCTTCACAAACTCCCATCAACCGTCACCCTAACTAACATTACCCACAACCCCAACCCCACCCACTCCCACCAACCTTCACCATCTGCTATCAACAGTCACCCAAGCTAACAATACCCATAAAAACCCCACTCCACTTTCCCCCCACAATACCCCTTCAACCGTCACCCTAGCTAACAATACCCACAACCCCCCCACCCCTCCCCACCCACCTTCACCCTCCCCTATCAACAGTCAACCTAGCTAACATTACCCACAACCCTAGCTAATACACACGACCCCAACCCCAACCGCTTCCCCTCACCCCCAACCCTCCACCATCCCCTCACAATCCCCCGTCAACCATCACCCTAGCTAACAATACCCCCACCCCACCCACAACCCCCCCCCCCTCCCCTCTTCATCATCCCCAATCAGTATCGGAATCCGAGCTCGCAATGCGCCGTTTCTCTATGTACCGTCGCCGGCAGGATAATGGTGAGTCCACAATGTGACGTCATTGACAGTCTTAAAAATCGACAATCTCGGGTTTTTTCAGCACTTTGTGATTGGCAAATAAAAAAAACATTCCCTTCAAACTAGACCATGATGGATGATTGCCAATGGTTTTTCAGACAAATAAATTGCGTTTGGGTTCCCCTTAAAGGTCTTTTGGTTCTTTTCAGTCTTTTGGGTCTTGATTGTCTTTTCAGATTTTGGGGTCTTTTCAGTCTTCGGGGTCTTTTCAGACTTTTGGGTCTTCGGGATCTTTTCGGTGTTAGGGATTTTTGGGGTCTTTTTGGTCTTTGGGGTCTTTTAGGTCTTTGGAGTGTTTTGGGTCTTCGTGGTCTTCGTGGTCTTTTTGGTGTTCGGGGTTTTTGGGAGTCTTTGGTTTTTTTTAGGGTCTTCAGGATATTTTGGGTCTTGTGTCCTTTCAATATTTGGTGTCTTTTCGATGTTCAGGGCTTTTGAGTCTTCAGGGTCTTTTGGGTATTTTCAGTCTTTTGGGTCTTTGGGGTCTTTTAGGTATTTTCAGTCTTTGGGGTATTTTGGGTGTTCGGGGTCTTTGGGATATTTTAGGTCTTCAGGGTCTTTTGAGTATTTGGGGTATTTTGGGTCTTTTCAGTCTTTGGGGTATTTTAGGTCTTTGGGGTCTTTTGAGTCTTCAGGGTCTTTTGAGTCTTCGAAGTATTTTAGGTGTTCGGGGTCTTTCAAGTCTTTGGGGGTATTTCAGGTCTTCGGGGCATTTTGAGTCTTCGGGGTCTTTTCAGTGTTCGGGTCTTTTGGGTATTTTCAGTCTTTGGGGTTTTTTTTGGTTTTTTTTTTGTTTTTTTTGTATACTGAATCGAGGCTCGTGAAAGAGCTAACATTTACTTCACAAACAAATCAACCAGACAAACAAAATATATGAAAAGAGGGAGCGGAAGACAAGATGGGGAGAGAAGGGGAAGCACACAAACACAACATTTGAGAGCAGGGAGATGTGTGGGAGGGAGAGGGCTTGGGGGGAGGAGGCGTGGGAAGGGGGGGGGGGTGGGGGGGGAGAAGTATAAAACACAAGGACACCAAGGACTTCCAGGACAGAAGTTGGTATTTCAAAAAAGTGGACTTGGGGTGAAATTAGCGGGGGTAGAAAAGATCAAGGTTTTGGATGGGGGAAGATAAGAGATGGTGGTGAACAACTGTTTTAAAGACCTGGAGGGTGGAGTGGGATTGAAGAGAGTGAGGAGTTTGTTCCAGAGGTGGGAGAAAAGAGGAATGAAGGAGTGAAGGTGAGAAGAGAGGCTTGATTTTGGCAGTTTAACCATAAGAGGGTTGCAGGCAGATCTTGTGCGACCTGTAGGAATATTTGTGGGACAGAGCCCAGAGAGAGCAGGGGGGGCAAGGCCAGAGAGGAGTCTGTAGAAGATGGAAAGACCACCAACCTGCCTGCGGCGAGTGAGTGAGAGGCCCTTGGAGTTAGCTTCATCGCGGGAGATTCCAATGATTCTGAACGCTTTGGTTTCAACAGCGTGAAGACGAGCTAGGTGTGAGGCAGGAGCACCAGCCCAGAGGGGAGAGCAGTATTCCATTGAGCTGCGGATGAAAGCCTTGTATGTGGTGAGGAGCTCAGGTGTGCCAAGGAAGGACTTCGCACGACGGAGGATGCCCAGTCGGCGACTGGCTTTGGAGGCCAGATTTGAAATGTGGTTTTCCCAGGAAAGATCATGGCAGATAGTGAGACCCAAAAGCTTGAGTGACAGAACTTCTTGAAGAGGATTATTCAGAAAGTGGATGGGAGGGTTGTCCAGTCGGTCTTTTCGGAGAGACATCGTAAGAGTGTGAGATTTGTCAGGATTGAAAGACATGTTCCACTTGTTTGCCCAGTCTGTGATTTTGTCCAGGTCTGCAGAGAGTGAGGAGGCTGCAGACTGCCAATCTGAGGGATGAAGAATGGAGCGACAGAGAGTAGAGTCATCAGCAAAGAGATAGAGAGGATTTTCAAGAGAGTCAGAGAGATCATTGATGAAGACCAGAAAAAGCACAGGGCCCAGAACACTACCTTGGGGAACTCCAGCCTGAACAGGAAGAGGAGATGAGAGAAACCCATTCAGGGCCACACGTTGACCACGACTAGAGAGGAAGTCCGCCAGCCATGCGTGGAGATTTCCATGGATACCAAAAGAGGAGAGTTTGGTGAGCAGAGCGGGGTGCCAGACCGTATCGAAGGCACGTAATATGTCAAGGGAGACAGCTCTAATTTCCTGTTTGGCATTGAGGACCTCCAAACATTGTTGAGAAAGCAGAAGCAGCATGTCCAGAGTAGAGTGACCAGGTCTGAAACCAAATTGATGATCAGAAGGTCTTTTAGGTCTTTGGAGTATTTTGGGTCTTCGGGGTCTTTTGAGTCTTCGGGGTTTTTTGGGTCTTCAGAGTCTTTTGGGTCTTCGGAGTCTTTTGGGTCTTCGGAGTTTTTTGGGTCTTCGGAATTTTTTGGGTCTTCGGAGTCTTTTGGGTCTTCGGAGTCTTTTGGGTCTTCGGGGAGTCTTTTGGGTCTTTTCAGTTTTTGGTGTGTTTTAGGTCTTCGTGGTCTTTTAGGTCTTCGTGGTCTTTTTGGTCTTCGGGGTCTTCGGGGTCTTTTTGGGCATTTAGGGTCCTTGGGGTATTTTGGGTTCTCGGGGTCTTCTCGGTACTTTGGGTTGTGGGGGGGGGGGGGGGGGGGAGGGGGGGGGTGGTCTTTTGGGTCCTCTGTGTACTTTAGGTTAAGTATTTCAGGTTACATTTGTGGGTGAAGTCAGGTCAACTGTCCAACCAATGGGTGAAGAGTGGACATACATACATACATACAAAGACACTTGCTCCATTATATATATATATATAGATTATTCTGATTCCATGAAATTTGTTGGCGATCTACAGGTCAAATCGTTCATCATAGGAGTGATTTTTTTCGTTAATTAGTCTACGATGCACCAATTTAAAAAGTGCTGACTCAGCATTTTTTTTAAAAATTAATATTGTGATTCCATGAATTTTGTATCAAGCTGCAGGCCAAACCGTTAGTCAGATGAACTTGAAACCTTGACCAATTATAGTATATCACTTGATTTAATGCATATCCCAAATATGACGGCAAAGGTCATGTTACCTGGTGGCCATATTGAATTTTATGCAAACCTTTAAAATGCATCTCTGCCTTCATTTTTCGATCGATTGAGTTGAAACTTTGACCACTTATAGTATATCACTTGATTGGATGCATATCCTAAATATGATGTCATAGGTCATGTGACCTGGCGGACATATTGGATTTCTTGAAAACCTTTAAAATGCGTCTTTACCTTCATTTTTTGATCGATTGAGTTGAAACTTTGACCACTTATACTTATAGTATGCCATGTGATTGGATACACATATTAAATATGACGTCATAGGTCACGTGACCTGGCGGACATATTGGATTTGATGAAAACTTTTAAAATGCATCTCTGCCTTCATTTTTCCATCAATTGAGTTTAAACTTTGACCACATAGTACGTCATGTGATTGGATACATATCCTAAATATGACGTCATATGTCACGTGCCATGGCGGCCATATTGGATTTTATGAAAACCTTTAAAATGCATCTCTGCCTCCATGTTTCGATCGATTGAGTTGAAACTTTGACCAATTATAGTATGTCACTTGATTGGATGCATATCCTAAATATGAGGTCATAGGTCATGTGACCTGGTGGCCATGTTGAATTTCATGCAAACCTTTCAAATGCATCTCTGTCTTCATTTTTTGATCGATTCAGTTCAAACTTTGAACAATCGGATCCGGGCTGCCGTTGTCAATGACTCTGGCGTGCACTTGTCCAATCAGGGTGGGGCTTCTTGGTACCCGGAACATCACTGCTCACAGTTTTAATTATTATTATTATTATCATTATTCAACCCCAAACTGAGCATCAGCCTGGATGGGGGCTTATATTTTTGGTGCTGTTTGTCTGCCCATCTGTGTATCCAGCACAGCCTCTACTTGATGATGACTACACAGTACACACATGTTTTTCATATTCAACACATGTATGCAAAAATATCTGTGCATGAGGCTAGTTAAAATGATTTTGGGATTAAAGCCAATTTGGAAATTTGCCAATTTTTTAATTAAAATATTACAGAGAGAATAATACAGCACTAGCAGGTACCAGTGGAACACACACGTAATGTAAAATGTGAATTAAAACGCTCAACTCTCCCCCTCCATATCCCCTTCCACAAACCCCAAGTCCCCACCCAACCCCTCAAAACCTAAGGTGTCAATCCCCTCATAACTCCATGCCTTCAAACTCCTTACCCACCACAACTCGTAATCTCCCCACCAACACCAAAAGTCAACTCCCCCACCCCACCTGCCTCCAAATCCTTGACCTCCCCTTCCAAATTCTGTCCCATCTTTGCTCTTCCCTAACCCCAAGTCCTCACCCTCCCCCTACCAACTCTAAGGTGTCAATACCCTCCCCACTCTAAGCCTTCAAACCCCATCCTTACCATCCCCCCACCACAACTCCTCAACCCCCACTCCCCACAACTCCTCAACCCCACCCACCACAACTGCTAACTCTTAAAATGGCGCTTTTTGTGCCAGTGCAAGAGGATTGATGTCATGAGTTTCGATATGATAACTTTTAATCTGATTAGGGATGAATGGTTTTGTCCAAAACCGAGATTTGGAAAATTTCCATTGGGAGTGAAACTGAGTTCAAATTTTAAAATCACCCATCCCTTCATCTGGTACGGATCCTGGGATGGATGTTCAAACATGCAGAAAACTCCGAAAACACGATGCTCATTTCCACCCGGCTTCAAGCTGAAATAGAAGTTGCAAAATCATAAGGAAATCGAGCTGCTGGTCGAGAATTTAATGTGGATGAAAACATAATTTGGCGATGACGGGTTCAGGAAGCAAGTCTCCCGTATGGAAGAAAGTGCCGACATCCATTCATTGAGCAAGACCTTGTTGTGTGGCTTAAATCACTCCACGACTCAGGATATGCCGTGCCCACCACACTGATAAGAAATATGGCCTGAGAGTTTGCTAAAGATCACAAAATCAAGAACTTATTCACGTCACCAATGCAGTATTACTGTTTCACACGACGTCATAATCTCAGTGTTTGAACAAGGACATCTGTGGGTCAGAAAATGCTTGAAGAATGGGAGGAGAAAATGACAACCTTTCCTGATTGTGTGAAGAAATCATCACAGAGAAGGCATTCTCCCATTCAAAGAATGGCAACATGGATGAAGTGCCACTAACTTTTGATCTCACTGTGACAACTCGGGGGGAAAAGTCAGTCAAAGTGACAACAACCTGGTTGAACCAGCAATGGAAAGACTACGTATCCACAATTGTGTTATCATGCCTAGGCGATGTACCAAGCTTCCGTCCATTGTGATTTTTCGATGAGTAACAATGCTACAGGAAAAGGTGCTGTGCGGGATATTATTATCCATTGCAGCTGGAAAGGATGGATGACAGAAGAACTGATGAAAGAGTTGGCAGAATGCACATGGAGAGGACGTCTCAGTGCGTTCTTCAGCTCTGACACAGCTCTCGTGATGGACAGCATTTCAGCTCACATCCCTCCTAGCGTGAAGGTGCACTTCCCAAAGGAGTTGAAAACTGACTTGGCAATCATCCATAGAAGACTGACTTGCAAATTACAAGTGTTTGACATAGGAATCAATCACGTTTTCAAAATTCACCTGCATCAAGAATGGGAAAATTGGATGGAAGACAGAATCCATTCATTCAGAGCATCTGGTAAAATGTGACAGACAATATTTGCTGAAGTTTGCTCATGGGTATTGTAAGCTTGGGGAAAAGTTTCCAAAGGGACAATTCTTAACAGCTTCAAGAAAACACCTTTCCCTTGAGATGACTTGGATGAAGATGACAACGATGGTGATAAACTTGGGGACGTTCTACTTCAATTTAGTCCAAAACTTTTGTTGATTACTTGAAAAGCAGCCGGACTAAATAAACTAACTATTTTTAACACATGAGGTTTTGTAATATCAAGGTTTTTGCATCTGTGGTGTTTATTGTTTACTATCCCTGGAAAGTGTATGGAGAAAAGGAAGAAAACGATAAACATTTACCTGTTTCTGATTATGCTCTCATTGCAATTAACACATTACTGGTACGGAAAGCAGTGTTTTAACAGGCCAAATCGTCATATCTCTTCGAAATATTAGTACCAGGAGGTATTTTACAGCTGCGGTTTATATTCGAATGCGTTTTTTCTAAAATATCAATACTTTCGGTAGTTTGGTTTATACATGTGATTTATAATTGGAAAATTACGGTATCTCTACTACTAACACACAATGTTCAATTATTTCTTTATTCATTATGCACTTTACCACCTACTCTTTATTTATTTTTTTGGTTTATTCATTTAATAAATTATGTATTTCAATGAAACAAGTCTACATGCCCCATTTTTAAGGTGCAATTAGGGGCTGTGTCCTTGATGAGGACTTGTATTGTTATTTTCTCAATGTGTGTACACTTCTCCAACCAGTTAAGCAAACACATTGACCTCTGACATGATAAGGGCTTGTCACCAGGTCATACCTTAATGCAGAAACAAGTGTAATGATGACATTCCATAATTATTTGCAAGCCTTGTATTTTTTCGCTCACGTGGAACGTAGTTCCGGGGAGCTTATGTGATGGCGTGTCGTCAGTTTGTCCGACGACGCGCCTTGCAACACTTGCAACTTCTTCTCCGAAACCGCTGATGTGATTGTGACCAAACTTGGCACAAATTATATTTGTTATGTTGTGACTAAAGTTTGTTCACGTCATTGAAAAAAAATCGCGATCGAAGGGGGTCTACCGGGGGCAGGGGACGGCGGGGGTCAAAATGGATGCCGGTTCGACCCCCCAAAATAGGAATTTGCTTTTTCCTCTGAAACTACACACACAATTTCAATGAAACATGACCACAAACGTCATCACCCTTGATATACCAATGTTTGTCAAGGCATTAGTGAAATTTGGGTCTGAGGTGGTATTAGGGGGAGGGTGGTTGCCCCCCAAAATAGGTTGGGTTTTTTTGTTTTTGTTTGTTTGTTTAAAGTCTTATGATTATGTTCGTATGATTCTACATGCTGCCCTGTCTTCTAGCAACCATTGAAATTGGTTTAAAATACTGTGATACTGTTTAAAATACCTTTAGTTAGTGTAATACACTGCTTTATTCTACCAGTTGAGTGCCCAAGGGTATTGCCCCTATTTTTTTTAATGCAACATAAGTCCTTTGTAACATGTATTTGATTGGCATTCCCATCCCCTTGCAACATAAACCATTTGCAACGATTTATTGATATAGTTGCATGCAGTTGAGAATTAATATATGCAAGTTTTGTGTATTTACTCCTTAATTGTCTAATGTGCTGACTCCTTTGTCATGCAGGTGGGACAATAAGTAAAGGAAGTTGTCTTCCATCTTAACCTCCCACCCCCTCATCATATTTCCCCATGCTTATTATTTACCCATGCTTATTATTTACCCATGCTTAATTGCATGTACACATTTGTGGTATTTCATTTTTGCATCATCCCCTTCATTATACAAATTTTACTCCACCCAATGAGCTTCGAAGTAGCAGTACTAAAAGATATGTGCTTGTAATCATTCCTTCACTGCACTCCTCACTTAATGATTTTGGAATCAGGCCTTTGTATTACTCTTACTCTAACACTGCAATGTCTGCAAGGTGCTGTCAGGACTCACTGAACCCTGCTGGAACTGAAATAAAAAAAAATGATTAAGTGATCTTTTCCGATACACAGGAAAAAGATTCGTCTGAAAATATGAGTAAACATTCGCCATGACGTCACTGCCAAAGTATCATAATATTTGCATCCTTTTGCCATTGTGTTAATGTTGACTTGAAAATCAATGCACCTGCGCTGAACACCATTTATTTAATTTTGCAAATTGTTCATTGACAGGATTTGCTTACAACAACCATTTTGTCATTTATTGATTTTGAAAATTGTTCATTGACAGGATTTGCTTACTGCAAAATAAGCCTGCTGTAGTTAATGTAACAGATGATAAGTATAATTGCATCTCTGGTAATGGATAGAAAGCCAATTAATGATGAAATGAAGATGCTTGACAAAATGCTGCATATGTAGCAATCTGTGCCATACACAATACCAAACATATGGTTTAGACAATTTGATATCCTTTCCAAATATGTACAGTAGCCAACAAACTTATTAGGCCAAGCAACATAAATTATTAGTTTCTTGTCCCCACCAACTTTTTTTGACAGCTGCCTCCTTCTTTTTGATGTGTACTATTATCTGTCCAGATCTTGAAAAAAAATATCCTTTTTATTGTAGTGGGCGTCTGGAACGCAAGCAAATAATTATTTTTCAATCCCTATTGGCCGAGCACTCACGCAAATTAACTCGATCTCATCTAAGTACAAAGTATGCTTGCTCACGCCGCACCACACACTCAGCAAATGCAATTTTCAAATTACGTACATGCACCTACGTATGTAACATGTACAGCTAAGTTAGCTCACAAGCTCTAGCGATAGCGTACACGTTATCGATCTCAAGAACGAATTTTCTCGGTAGCTTTAATTGAGCTACTGACGCGAAGTATAGTAGACCTAGGTCTTAAAATGGTCTTCATTTGTGTATGCATCCGGAATTCTAGCAGGTTTTGAAGTCATGGTATGATGTTAGATGTAACCCAGACTCTGGGGGATATTTTCAACGAACTTGCAAATGGGGAATACGACCAGGGATTGGCCATTGAAGACAACTACCAGATAGCTCAGGTCAGTAGTGCATGTCCGCGTGTTTCTAGTACTGGTTCAATACGTACAAGTGCACAGTACATCAAGCAGTGGCACTGCTGCAGTGGATGTTGATGTATCGGGTATATGATGAACGTCATTTTAATGGTATATGGGATGTGTATTGGTGGTAGTGCTCGTCTTTGGTCTGGTAGATTTTACCATGTGGTGGCCCTCTTGGAAAAAACATCAAAAACTCTAAATATATCAAATAGTAAGGCTATTTACTATTTAGTAAATTTACTATTATTTACTATTATTTACTACCTCATTATTTTTTTGAAAAGCCCAGACGAGAAACTAATAATTTATCTTACTTGGTCTTGCATGTCAACTAGTTGAATAGTCTCGTATGATTTTATGTACCATCTTTGAACCCCTTAGCAGTTGTTCCTTAGCAGAGCCTGGTGTTGGCTTAATGGTTAGGGTGCGGCTTGGGATCTTAGGATCCTGGGTTTGAATCCCGGTCGATCGCTGAATTAATGCCAGGGGGTTTGACTCAGCATGTCATCCTTCTGAGGCCGGCAAATTGAGTACCAGTTCACTGGTAATTCCCTGTGTGTCGCAAGAGGCGACTAACAGGGTTGGCAGCAGGAAGGGCATCCGGCTGTAAAACATTGCTTCAAAAAGGGGACCACGGTGCCTGAAAAAGGCCAACTCCTGCTCTGCAGGGAAAATGGCCTCTAAAGGTGGTTCTATGAACCCCTTAGAATCAATCAGGTTGGACTTTGTGATGCAAGTTTCCAAAATCCAAAATTCAGTTTTTCCAAAATTCCAAACCTTAGTTTCTGTGCAAACATGGATCTGTATGACTTGTAATCATTTTTAACATTGATCTAAAAGTCACAGTGTATGAATATGTATGACAAAGACATTAGTAGGAATTGGTGTACTTTGGCATCATTAACAAGGATATTGGTAGACAACAGCCAAACTCATTTGGTATATGTGTGTTTGAACTTGGGTTCTCTGCAATTATGAGCCAGAAGTTCAAATTGTTTTCTGTGCTAAGAGGCAATATTCCGCTTTTGGATGTGAAAGATTGTTTAGAAATTCCATTAGCACTAAAGGTTTCGTGACCCTGAAAGATTGTTGATGTTGATGTACCATACTCATTACAGAGCGTTGGTATGGCTGAAGCAGTTGCTTGGCAAGGGTTATACTGGGTGTTCTGGTTTACTTTGTTGCATTTAACTCACTTTGACCCCTGAAATTGATTTCCTGGCATACTTCTCAAAATTTCAGTTATTCGAAACTAAACAAACAGCAGTGTTTGAATCCAGAACAGGAAAGATGAATTGCAAAGCGAATATTTTGATGAACAAATGATTAATGATGGAAAGACAAAGAGAGCTTTGCTCTTAGTATGATGAATAAATGAGACTACTGACAAGAGACGAAAAATATGATGTACCAAATGAATAAAGCAAGGAATAGAATCATGCATTTGGAGATACAAAATTTGCACTGAAAGGTTAATGAAGACTTCTTGGATTTTGCTTGAGGGAGACGGATGTGACTATTATGGAAGGACTGCCCCATATTATGGAAGTTGGTGCTAATTCAGCAAGTGGTCATGTCGGTAGTTCTACAAGGATTTAGAAGGCATGATCAAAATCCCCTGATGTCAAAAGACATAGTGTTTTGCAAGGAGACAGCATTTCCTTCATACTATTCTGTGTAACATTATACCCCATATCCCCCTTCCCTCTCTCATCCCCCATCCTCCCCTTTCTTCCATCATCCTGTGGAACCAAGAGTGACATTTATGCAATTTGGCTTCCAACAAAATAACGAACAAAAAAATGTAAGCATCTAACCATGTACATCAATGATCTCAAACTATTAAAAAGAAAACTTTTTTTAAATAATAAAATATATTCTTCTCTCTCTACTTCCTTTAATGGCCCCAATTATTCACACCTTCTTGTGGGGTCGGCTGAGGAAAGTTTTTGACCCGTCTTTCACAAACTGGCCAAATGTTTGGCTGAATGTGGCAGGGATTTGTAATTTGTTCATGGTACCAGGAATAACTGGCTACTCTTCGTGAAAGATACTGTGGGATCTTTAACTTTCCACCAACAATCCGTACTGGTAGACGGCTCCTCCGGATTAACGTCTTTACGATTGACGGCACACATTGATGCATTGCCCTTCATGTGAAACATTCTGGCGACATCACAGCTGGGTTGAGATTTGAACAACTCAAAGTTAAATGCACAATCCTCTAAGCCATGCTGCTAGCCATGACTATACCTTTTCAGTATTCAAATGAATTACTTCAATTGCTAAAAACATTGATTGTACTTTTCTGGCAATAAAACAAACATGACAATCAAGCTTAAAAATAAGGATTTGTACAATAACTTAACTATGTGAATGCCAATGATGGAGTAATTAATCAATATCATTCGGTGCACTTTTAAGCACAAAAATATCTGCCCTGCTTCATAATAAAATCATAAAAATACAAGCTGGCGATATTTGACGAACATATGAGGTGTGATATTCATCCTTCAAAACTCCCTTCCATCCGTCATAATTAGTATACATTTTTTAATTGTACTCCTGCTGTGGATGTGGAATGATTGACAGCTTTGCGCATGTGCCCTTGACAGTTGCCCAATGCAAACAATTCCCATTTTGATGGTACTGTACCCAATGTGGACCACACTGGTTGCTTTCATCGGCTGACTGCCCTAAGTGCCACCTCCAGCTGCCTGTCATCAGCTGTAGATTTCCTTGCATCGACTCGATTTAACAAGCATTGTCACACATAACTGGTGCTAGTAAGGTGAATGTCTTGTCTAATTGTGAAGTACACTTGCTTAGATGACATGGTTGATGGTGCTTTGTGTCTAATTTTCTGTATATACAAGGTGTAAGCCACAAGGCAACAAAATGGTTCCCTTGTTTTTTTTCGTTGTACAATTTATTGCAATGGGACTTGAGCAGTGAGTAAGGAAGGAAGGAGGGCAATATTATTGAGTCAGAGTAGCAATCTTAAATCTTTCAAGTCAGAGGAGCAAGCAGGAAGAGGCTTTCCCAAGCTAAATTAACTTTATAAATCAGCAATGACAGAAATGGCTGCACAATTCATTTAGGTCAGGGCTTTTATTTTTTATTTACGCAATTAATTTATGTCAGGGGTTGGGGCAATGATTGGATTTAGGTCGGGGTTCTCAGTAGGGATGGGGACTGGGCCACTCAAGGGCATTTACATTTTTGTTCCTTAGCCACTCCAGTGAAGCTTTGGCCGTGTACTTTGGGTCATTGTCATGCTGAAAGGTGAACTTTCATCCCAATTTCATCTTTCTTGCAGAGGGCAACATGTTTTCCTCTTGGGTTTTTCTGTATTTTGCTCCATCCTTTTTCCCTTCTATCCTGACAAGTGCCCCAGTCCCTGCTGATGAGAAACATCCCTATAACATGATGCTGCCACCACCATGCTTCACAGTAGGGATGGTGTTCTCTGGATGATGTGGTGTGTTGGGTTTGCGCCAAACATAACATTTTGCATTTAGGCCAAAAAGTTCCATCTTGGTTTTGTCAGACCACAAAACTTTTTGACACATGACTTCAGAATATCTTGAGTGGTTTATTTTGCATACCCCAATCGGGACTCAAGGTGGGCTTTTTTGAGTAATGGCTTCGTTCTTGCCATGCAGACCAGACTTGTGGGGTGCTTGGGATATTGTTGTCACATGCACACAGTGACCAGTCTTTGCCATAAAGACCTGTAGCTCTTTCAGAGTTGCCAATGGCTTCTTGGGGACTAGGCATTGGGATTCACAGGGTTCACGCCCCATCTCCTCCAGGCGTAGATTCCGGGGGCAAGTTTCATGCACCACCCCATGTGGCCTTGTGGCGGTGCGCCCATTAGCCCAGGCGAGCCTGTTGCTGACATCATCGTCACCGCGAGTTTGCTGTGCTTTGTATTGTCCTCAGTGGTGCTTGAACGTGGCCACGGCTTGAAGCTCCTCACTGAACATAGGGCGGACGTATTTTTCTGCGCATTTGTAGTGCGAACATGCACTAGGAACCTAAATTGGATGGCAGACAAGTGGAGAGTCGAGGCTGGTTGTAGGAAACTACGAGGAAGTTAGTGTACCTTTGCGCTTCACTTTGGCAGGTGTTTCATGATAGTGACACAAGGCGTAGCAGCCCCAGCACTTCCATCGCACCATGCGACCATTGCCGACAGTTTTTCGAAGATAAAGGCAGTGTCATGGGCGTTTGCAGCAGTTGTGTGGTGAAGGTCTTGAATCTGTAGGATGGTGGTTAAGCAGTCCAGATCGAGCGGGGCTGCATGAGCGTGGTTGGTGGTTAATAAAAGTATAAGGTGGGTTGCTGTGTCTTGTTGTCGAGGAAGGTAGTTGTGATATGGTGGTGAGATGGTTGGGAGGTTGTTAGTGGTAGTCGATACGGTTGCCAATAGCAGTGGTGACCATTGAAAGGAGGACTGTCTGAACATTTCATATCACTAACTAACTCGGCAACCTGTATGTTGTATGCCATTGCCTGGGGAGTGACCGTTTCACAGAACTGGCACAATAAATATACATTGTCTTCATAAAGTATTGTTATGTCGGTGGGGTAGTGATGACGTTAGACCAGGTAGATTTGTATAGGTAGCCTGCACCGATTGTCGTATAGAAACCACTGAAGGAGCTGTGCTCCAACTCGAATCGAAAGAATGGACGCGACAAAAAGCTGGAATTCGTCCGAGTTTCTTTATTGCATCAAATCAACTCGGGTACTCTGAAAAGCCCGTTTATCGGGCAGCATTATATACAAGCACTCGAATATCTCATGCCGGAGCGTTTGCCCTTAAAAGGCGTGACTGGGCGTGTCCGGGAGACCTGGGCGAGTCTGGACATGCCCGGGAACGGCGACACTGGGTGTCGCCGGACAGGCCAGGCGTGCCTGGACATGCCCGGGAACGGCGAGACTGGGTGTCGCCGGACGGGCCGGGCGAGCCCGGGAAAGGCGAGTCCGGGCATGCCCGGGAAAGGCGAGACTGAGCGTCTCCGGGCGGTCTGGGCGAGCCCGGCACAGCGATCGCTCCGTGGTTGCGTCCTCGGCAGGTGTAAGGCGATTGTGTATGTTCAGCGGCAACCGCTACACACGCCCCCCCAGAATCGACTAGCACCGGCAGGGTCAATTTAAGGGGGGGTCCTGATGACCCGGCCGAAGCAACCCCTGGAGGGTCGTGGGGGGGGGGTTGGGGTCCGGTGTGGGGATGGGTGGTAGAGCGGGAGGCACCGTGGATGGGGGGCGGCCTCGCCGCGGAGGAAGGGCCAACCGAGGTGGTTGGTCGATGTCCACGTGCGCCGGCTTGAGGCAGTCCACCGAAATCCGGAACGACCTGCCGCCGACGTCGATGACGAAGGACTTGTCGTCCCGTCGCAGGACCCGGAAGGGTCCGTCGTACGGCGGCCTGAGTGGCCCCCGGTGTGCGTCATGACGCACGAAAACGTACTCCGCTGTGCGAAGCTGGGGGGGACGTAGGCCTGGGGGTCACCGTGGTGGGTCGTTGGCACGGGGGCAAACCGTCGGGCGGTCTCCTGGAGGTCCGAGCGCTGGCGAGCTGCGGACCAGGGACTGGTGGCGTCGGGCACGAATTCGCCCGGGACGCGTAGCGGCTGGCCGTAGACCAGCTCGGCGGTGGACGCCCGGAGGTCCTCCTTGGGGGCCGTACGGAGGCCCAAAAGGACCCACGGTAGCCGGTCGGTCCAGCCGCCGTCCTGAAGGCCGGCCATGAGCGCGGCCTTCATGGAACGGTGGAACCGCTCGCACAACCCGTTGGCTTGGGGGTGGTAGGCCGTGGTACGGTGGAGCCTGACCCCCAGGTTGCGGGCGACCGCGCCCCACAGCTCGGAGGTGAACTGCGGCCCGCGGTCCGAAGAGATGTGCGCCGAAACGGGCGACCCTGGTGGCGATGAAAGCCTGCGCCACGTCGGCGGTGGTGGTGGAGACGAGGGGAACGGCCGGCCACCTGGTGGTCCTGTCCACCATGGTGAGCAGGTGTGTGAAACCCCGTGATGGGGGGAGGGGGCCCACCAGGTCCACGTTGACGTGGTCAAAACGCCGTTCGGGCACGTTGAAAGGTGCCAGCGGGGCCTGGGTGTGTCGGTGGACCTTGGCCTGTTGGCAGGCCGTGCAGGTGCTGGTCCAATCGCGGACATCCCGTCGAAGGCCGTGCCAGACGAATCGTGCCGACACCAGCTTCTGGTAAGCTTTCCGGCCCGGGTGGGAAAGGCCGTGGAGGGAGGCGAAGATGCGGCGTTGCCAGGTAACGGGCACGATGGGGCGAGGCTGGCCTTGGGAGACGTCGCAGAGCAGGACAGTGTCCGCGAAGGGGACGTCAGCCAGGCGGAGGCCCGTGTCCGCCGCCCGGAGGGCTTGCACCGTGGTGTCGGTGGTCTGGTCAGCCGCCATAAGCGCGAAGTCCACGCCGAGGTGGACCGCGTTCACGCTGGCCCGAGAAAGACAGTCGGCCACGGCGTTGTCTTTGCCGGCGACGTGCCGGATGTCCGTGGTAATCTCTGACACGGCGGAGAGGTGGCGCTGCTGGCGGGCCGACCACGGCTCAGTGACTTTCGCCATTGCGTAAAGCAACGGCTTGTGGTCGATGAAAGCCGTGAAGGGTCGGCCCTCCAGGAGGTGGCGGAAATGGCGAACGGCCAGGCGTAGACCGAAGAGCTCGCGGTCAAACGTGCTATATTTGAGCTCGTTCGGCCGTAGTTGCCGGCTGAAAAAAGCGAGTGGCTGCCAAATCCCGTTCACCCATTGCTCATGTACGGCGCCCATCGCGTAGTCGGAGGCATCCGTGGTGAGGGCGATGGGAGCGTTGAGCACCGGGTGAGCGAGCAGTGTTGCGTCGGCGAGGGCCCGCTGTGAGCTTGTAAATGCCGGGTCCATGGCTGTGGACCAGACGACGTCGTGTTTGGCCGGCTTGCCCCGGAGGGCTTCGTAGAGTGGCCGCATGAGCTGAGCAGCACGGGGCACGAAGCGGTGATAGAAATTCACCATTCCGAGGAACTCCTGCAGGGCCTTGATGGAGCGGGGACGCGGAAACGCGGTGATGGCCTCGACCTTGGTAGGCAGTGGCACGGCCCCGTTGTTGGTGATGTGGTGGCCCAAAAAATCAACGGCCGTCGTGCCGAAGTGGCATTTGGCCGGGTTGACGATTAGGCCGTGCTCGCTGAGGCGCCCGAACAGTGTTCGGAGGTGGAGGAGGTGCTCAGCCCGGGACGCGCTGGCGACGAGGATGTCGTCCAGGTAGACGAAGAGGAACGGCAGGTCGCACAGCACGCCGTCCATCAAGCGCTGGAACGCCTGAGCCGTGTTCTTGAGGCCAAATGGCATTCGAAGGAATTCGAATAAGCCGAACGGCGTGATGACGGCCGTTTTTGGGACGTCGGCCGGCCTGACAGGTACCTGGTGGTATCCCCGTATCAAATCGATCTTCGAAAAAATGACCCGTCCTGCCAAATGGGCGGAGAAGTCTTGAATGTGCGGGATCGGATACCTGTCGGGGGTGGTAACATCATTAAGGAGGCGGTAGTCACCACATGGGCGCCAGCCGCCACCCGGCTTCGGTACGATGTGTAGTGGCGAAGCCCACGCGCTATCGGAGCGGCGCACGATGCCGAGGTGTTCCAAACTGTCGAACTCGGCTTTGGCCATGGCGAGCTTGGCTGGGTCGAGGCGGCGGGCTCTGGCGTAGACCGGCGGGCCCGTAGTTGGTATGTGGTGCTCGATACCATGTTGTACTGCAACGGCCGAAAACGTCGGCCGCGTGAGGGCCGGGAACTCCGCGAGCAGGCGAGCAAACTCGTTCGCCGCCGGGAGGGCGCATGCTAGCTCGGTCGGCGCGGAGCTGCTCAACGTGCATGCCAGGGAGCTGAAGGTCTCGGCGTTGACGAGGCGACGCCGTTTGACGTCAACCAGCAGCCGGTGTGCGCAGAGAAAGTCGGCGCCCAGCAGAGCCATGGGCACGCTTGCGGTCACAAAAGTCCAATGAAAGCGCTGGCAGCTGAAGCAGAGGGTGACGTTGCGCGGGCCGAAGGTGTGGATGGCCGATCCGATGGCCGCCACCAAGGAGGAGCCGCAAACCGCGGACTGCCTGTCCTGATCGGAGGCGGGTATGACGCTCAGTTGGGCGCCGGTGTCACACAGGAAGCGCCGTCCGGACGCTTTGTCCCTGATAAAGAGTAAGTTGCCCGTGTGGCCGGCGCTCATGGCTGGTAATGAACGCCGGCCCGGCCGTTTCCCGACTTGCCGAAAGTGTACGGGGGTCGGCATGTCCGGGCCTTTTGTCCGAACCTGGCATGGTAGTAACACCACGCCTGGTCAGGTGTAGGCCCCGGTCGTCGTGTTGGAGGCGGTCGGCGCGGCGTAGCGGCCGCCAATTGCGCCGGCAGTTCGGCCGCCGACCGTGCCGGGTGCTCGGGCGCCATGGGCGTTGCTTTGGACGGCGGCGGGCTCCAGGTCGCTGCCCCGATGCGTTGGCCTGCCGAGGAGATCTTGTCGGCTTCCCTGGCGAGGGCGCGGGGATCCGTGATCTGCGTGCTTGCCAGGGCAAGGCGTACCTGGCTAGGCAGCTGACGGAGGAACAGCTCTTGAAAAAGAAAATCCGGAGCGTGCTCCCCGAGCAACGAGAGCATGTAATCCATTCGCTCGGACGGGCGCGTGTCGCCGAGCTCGGGCAGGTCGAGCAGGCGCCGTGCGCGTTCCGCCGATGAGAGGGCGAAAGCGTCGAGGAGGAGCTTCTTGATCGCGCTGTACTTGTCAGCGGCTGGCGGGTGCTGGAGGAGGCTGAGGGCACGGGCCGCGGTGGCTGAGCCGAGTGCTGCTACCACATGATGGAAGCGGGTGTCGTCGGCGGTGATGCCTCGCAGGGCGAACTGGGAGTCCGCCTGGGCGAACCAAACCGCCGCGTGAGCCTCCCAGAAGGTAGGCAGTTTGAGGGCAACTGCCGTGTCCATGTCGGTAGGTCACCAATGAAGGAGCTGTGCTCCAACTCGAATCGAAAGAATGGACGCGACAAAAAGCTGGAATTCGTCCGAGTTTCTTTATTTCATCAAATCAACTCGGGTACTCTGAAAAGCCCGTTTATCGGGCAGCATTATATACAAGCACTCGAATATCTCATGCCGGAGCGTTTGCCCTTAAAAGGCGCGACTGGGCGTGTCCGGGAGACCTGGGCGAGTCTGGACATGCCCGGGAATGGCGAGACTGGGTGTCGCTGGACGGGCCGGGCGTGCTTGGACATGCCCGGGAACGGCGAGACTGGGTGTCGCCGGACGGGCCGGGCGAGCCCGGGAAAGGCGAGACTGAGCGTCTCCGGGCGGTCTGGGCGAGCCCGGCACAGCGATCGCTCCATGGTTGCGTCCTCGGCAGGTGTAAGGCGATTGTGTATTTTCAGCGGCAACCGCTACACCACCATGTAATAAGTACTTGTTAGCCCGGATGTCGGATTAAGTGTATATTTGTCCCCGTCATGAGGGGGAGGAGTATGTTAACTAGCTTAGGGAATAAAGGTAAATTATCCCTTATGCGTGATTTAATTATCCCTTGTACGTAAATTATCCCGTTCCCTTGGTGATTTATCCTTTGTCCCTTTTGGCACCGTACCATAGACACTAGTTAGAATTGCCATTAAACTACTCTGAACAACAATAAAAACCAACCGGAAGCCAGGCATCAAGCCTTAGGGCTGACAAATCCGCCTGGCAGATGCACATAGCTCAGGCAGGTCGAGAGCCATGCCCTGAAGTGCATTGATTGGGTGGGAGTTGACCAACAGGAAGGTCGAGGTAAGAAGCAACTCACTGATTGGTAGAGGGAAGGGCGAGTCGGAAGCATCATGCTGATTGGCAAGGCACGGCCGACGACGTCAGAAGGCGGACTGCGTGCTGATTGGTGGGGAGCTGGGCCTGTGGTATTGGCCTGCGAAGATCGGAAGAAAAGGGCTGATGATCTCAGAGCGGGATGCTAAAATAACTCTCTAACCGGCATTTTCCCTCTTGCGTTCTTGCCTCTCTCTCGCCTTCTTCTCCTTCTCTCTCTTATGCCTGCTCACGTTCTGGACCTCGCGGACAATTGTGCATGGACGATGGGCTCCAGGAAGCGATTGGATCGACCGTGTTCAGCAACGCCATCGGGAGATGTGCAGAGGCAGCAGGAAGAGCCGCGGCCCGGGAACTGCGGTTCTCCGTGCAGATGAGCGCGGCTTGCCACTGCAGCGTGACGAGGCCTAGTGAACAAGGGCGCATCGAGGCCTACTGGATGTGTTCCCGCGCACGGACCTATGGGACCCGTTCGCAGACTGACGAGGCCCACTAGCTGATCAGAGTTAAGTGCACAAAATAATCCAACACAATTAATTTCCATTTTATTTTCTTCCTGTGTCTGTGTTCAAGTCTGTTTGTGGGGGACGTCCATTTAGGAACATTATTTATTATCGCGCGTTTTATTTTGTATTACCGGCATTCCGTTTTAATAAAGCTGTTTATTTTTGTACATTTCTAAATCCGGTTTTGTTTAGGTTATTTTCTGCAGTTTTTTACTATGGCCATGTATATTTTTAAAAGTTGAGATAAATAATTAAGGGTCTGCCTACAAGCAAACGAATGTATTATAACTGAGCAATTTTAATTCTGTTGGAATAATTGTTACTCAGACCAAAAAAATACATGTTCAGTTTTTTTTTTTTGGTTTTTTTTTATACTCAGTCGATGCTCATGAAAGAGCTAACGCATAGAACATATACTAAAGGGAGCGGGAGACAAGAGGCGGGGAGAGAGGGAAGCACAATAACAGTAGAGAACAGGGCCATATTTTCTGCAGTTATTTTCTGATCATCGCCGTTAAAGTCGATGATCGATTGATGATCGATGAGTCGATGATCGATGAGTCGATGATCGTCGTTAAAGCTTGCTCGGATAATCTGTTTCCTGGGAAAGATTTTAATCGCCAGAAACGCGACAGTATTCACACCTTTTGACTTTTTTCACATTTTGTTGTGTAACAGGCTGAATTTAAAATGGATTAAATGAGAAATGAAAATAAATTGACTTAAAATGAAAATGAGTTGTTTTTTTTGTCACTGATCTACCCATAATACTCCAAATGTCAAAGTGGGATATTATTTTTTGAAATTTTTATGAATATCTAATGAGGGTGGATAATTTTAGACCCAGGAGATCTCAATTCCATCTGCTGAGGCCCACCCAGGTGTGGGGATAGCAAGCAAAACCAACTTGCTTGCATACACACACACACACACACACACACACACACACACACACACACACGCGCTGCACATACACACTCAGTAATCAACTCTTGTGTAATATGCAGAGTAATTTTCAGATAAAAGTCTCAGGAAAATACCAGCTTCTATGTGTAACTCAAACGCCAAATATTAAATTTCGCAAAAATTAACTCGAGACGAGGACTGGAAATCTGGTTCACTCAGAAGCAGTCTTTTAAATAATATATGGAGAGAGCCATTTTCGATGGTGTTTAATTCGGCATAACGTATGACTTTTAACTTTAATGAAACACAATATGATGAACAACGTGGCATGTTGAATGTACCCAACCACTCTCACTGAGTGATATGTGACATCTGTCAGATTAGCACTCTAAGAGCTCGTTAGCAACTCTTGAGTCTTTCGCGAGTCATTAGCTTATGGTAATTATCAAGCAGTCTGTTATGCTGCAATGCACATGCATTTACCACCATTCAAGACAGATATTCACCACCATCTCGATTTACCCAAGCTTATTTTGCTACTATGGCCATGTATATATTTTTAAGTTGAGATAATTAAGGGTCTGTCTACAAGCAAACGAATGTATTATAACTGAACAATTTTAATTCTTCTGTTGGAATAATTGTTACTCAGACCAAAAAAATACATGTTCAGTTTTTTTTAGTTTTTTTTTTAATACTCGGTCGATGCTCGTGTAAGAGCTAACGCACAGGACATATACTAAAGGGAGCGGGAGACAAGAGGGGGGGGGGAGAGAGGAAAGCACAATAACAGTGGAGAACAGGGGCATTAGGAGCTTTGTGGAAGGGAGAGGGCTGGGGTGGGGTACACGGTATAAACAAGATAGACACTACAGGGACTTTCAGGAAAGAAAACGGAATTTGAAGGAGGTGGGTTTGGGGTGTATTAACAGGAGTAGAAAAGATCAAGGTTTTGGATGGGATTGCATCAATATAAGAGATGGTTGAAACATGCATTTATATGGAAAAAAGGACTTGTGCACCCTGAAAATTACACAAAATGATAATGACATGTACCCTAGCAATATCATGATCAGCCAGCATGTGCCTTGCCATGTTCCCTAGTTTACCCGTGAATATCCGGAATTTGCATTGTGCATACTGTGCAAGCGGCTAGGGTGCCGGCTTAGGATCCTAGGATCCTGGGTTCGAATCCCGGTCGATCGCTGAATTAACGCCAGGGGGGTTGACTCAGCCTGTCATCCTTCCGAGGTCGGCTAATTGAGTACCAGCTCACTGGTAATTCCCTGCTTGTCGTTAAAGGCGGCAAAAAGGGTTGGCGTCAGGAAGGGCATCCGGCCGTAAAACATTGCTTCAAAAAGGGGACCGAAAAACAACAACAACCACAGTTCCAGAAAAAGGCCAACCCCCGCTTGCGGGGAAAAATGGCCTCTAAAGGTGGTTTATACTGTGCACTGCATGCACAAATTGCCATGCACGTGAACTGAGTCGCGTGACAGTGCTACACGTGGGACTGAGCACAGTAGGGACGGTGTTCGTGAGATTGTCATGTAGCACGATTCGGTGAATCATCCCAGCTGTGAACAACATTTTTATTGACGGTCGTAAGCGTGATGCCACGACTTTCCGAAAATGAACGTCTTTGTGCTGTTGACATGCTTGAGACCGGAATACCACAAAACTTTGTGGCTTGGCGTTTTGGTATTCATCGGAACACCATGCAGTCATGCTGGAGACTTGTCTTGCACACGTGTTGACATTCTCATGTTCATTTCATAATTCATCAAACACTATATATTGGTATGACCATAGAACGTGATGCATTTGTTTTCATTTCTCATTTCACATAGGTGTAAATTATGCACAGGAACTTTGTGTGTGTGTGTGTGTGTGTGTGTGTGTGTGTGTGTGTGTGTGTGTGTGTGTGTGTGTGTGTGTGTGTGTGTGTGTGTGTGTGTGTGTGTGTGTGTATGTCAGTCACACACACACACACACGAGGTTAACAAGTGAAACGATTGATCTCCCAACACAATAAAGACATCAAGAAAGGGATGGTAAATGTGATTCTTTATTGTTATTTTCTGGTCTACTCTGAGATACAAAATGTAAACTGTTCACCAGGCGGAGGTATGCTCTTTACTGAGTGCCGGTCTAGTTCGACTTGTGTGCACTCCTGTACCACTAAACCAAATTAGTTTAAATGCAGCTTGTGCTCAGGGTGTTGTAGCAAAGGTTTTCAGGAGATGGGTCAAAAAACCTTTCAAAGTTAAAAATAAAATCAATAAATCAGAGAGAGCCTCTGCCATGGCTTTCTGTAAGAAGGGAGTTGCGGGAGGAATGGGAGATGAGGACACACCGTCACTCATGTGATCAGAATGAGGATGTTTATGCAAAAGAAGAGTCATCTCTGGTTTTCATTACTTGTGTTGAATTTTGTCATTACATCCACCACGAAAGGTTGATGGAATTTGCGGGGGTTTTTTTTTGTATACAAAGTCGAGGCTCGTGTAAGAGCTAACACATAAAACACAAAAGCATAAACATAAACACACATGAAACATAATAAAGGGAGAAGGAGACGACCCCTTCTGTTTCTTTTTCTGTCTGTGAGCAGGATATCTCAAAGTTATGGATGGATTTGGATGAAATCTGGTGGGCGGGTTGGACAAGGACGAACTGATTAAATTTTGGTGAATATCTGGATCCGATATTTGGTTTTTAAGTGATTCTTCACTATTCAGAGATGGGTCCAAAACGATATACAGTAATACCCCGGGCTACGTCATTAATTGGTTCCATAAGTTCCATAAGTAACTCGGTTTTTGACGTAAACCGGGTGTAATGCCTTTTAGCTCTTTCACGAGCCTCGATCTTGTATACAAAAAAAAAAAAAAAAAAAGCCTTAAAAATGCCTTAAAATGAAGACAAACACCGTAAAACTAGAGTAAATAACTCGCGAAAGTATATAACTATCGCTAAACTTAAAAAAACACTAAAAACACATTTTAGTCATATTTTTTAATGAGTGAAAATGAATAAATGAATGAATGATCGTTTTAAGGCCATTTTCCCCGCTAGAGTGGGGGTTAGCCTTGCAGGCCCCATGACAATCATGGTTCCCTGTTTGAGGCAATGTTTTTATGGCCGGATGCCCTTCCTGACGCCAACCCTTGGTCACGCTCTTTCGATGCGCAGGGATACGGTGTACCTATTCTAAATCGGGGTACACACCGTGATCATTCATCCCAGCAAGCTAGTACTCAATTTGCCGACCTCGGAAGGATGACAGGCTGAGTCAACCCCCCTGGCGTTAATTCAGCGATCGACCGGGATTCAAACCCAGGATCCTAGGATCCCAAGCCGGCACCCTAACTGCTAAGCCAACACCAGGCTGGTGTTGAGTGGTGTTGTTTTTTGTGTTGTCTGGTGTTGTTTTTTAATGAGTAATGAACACAATTAATAAATGAATTTGTAAAGAATAATAAATGAAATTAATAAGATTATGTTATTCACCTTAAACATGGCGTCTCTTCTGAGCACAAACACACATTTTAGCAGTCTTAGCCGGCGGCGCTTTTTCAGTGACGTATGCGAGAATACGTTCCCTATCGTGAATGATGGTCGATACCGTCGACCATGGCAGCCCTAAGGCATAGACCTTATCGCAAATCGGTAAATAACAGAGGGCGCTCCACCGCAAAGCATGATGGGATCGAAAAGGGGGCAAAGGTAAACACGAACCCAGAAGAGGAAGCATCTGTCTACGATCGACGCTGTGTTTACGGAAAGGAAGATGGCTAATGTGAAAGAAATTCAGCGTTTTTTTGGCATTAAAATCCAACGATTTAAAGAAATATTTGAGGGAAAGGGGGGTTCCCATTGGAGAAGAGAAGCAACCTGCTTATGCAAGAACAGTTCCTGAATGTTGAAACCTCGATCGGCCATACAAATATCGCGGGGCTGGAACTTGTCTACAATGTTCGTCATCTTTACAATTTTTTTGTCCGACGTGTTTCCTCCTGTAGGTTTGGAAATGTATGAAATTGTTCCGCTAGGTGTAATACCAACAAGGCACTTGAGAGTAGGTCTTGACTTATACTGGCTGTACACTTGCGAACAAAACTTGGGAGACGGTGCTTTGTCCTAATCCAAAGCGAAATGCGAGGTCCTCGTCGCGAAGATTAAGCCGAAGCTTCATGAGTGTCATGAGTAGTTGATCCTCTAAAGATTGAGATAGCTTAACTCCGAGTTTTGTAGTATTGTTTATTTGCCAGGTCTTGTCTTCCATTGATAATTTCCCCTTATAATAATGAAGGTTCTGTGCATGAGGGGATACTTCTGCTAATAACCACTTAAACAGGTCATGACTAAAGTTTCACAAAAGTTTGTATAAAGTTTCACAAATTCATCACAGTTTGCTATGTCCGAAACAGTAAGCTTCTTGTTACATACTGCAATGGCGGCTTTCAGTTTTGCGACAGTGTCCTTGGCTTGCAAATACTGGCTCATGAGCTGATCACAGTGGTAAGGATCATGTAGTGTGTCAATGTAAACAAGCAGTCTGTCAAAGTGACAGCGACCGCCGGCGGCGCAATTGCCCCTTTCCGATTCCATGACACATTGCGGTTCCGATTCGTGATAAGGTCTATGCGCTATCACCGACACTTTTTCACCTTTTTCATACCTTTTAATCAGATTTTACTTATCTTCCATCGTAACCACATTACGCTTGGAAACACTAGCATTATCCTTCTTAGGACCCATGGCTAACACAGACACAGTAAAGGAATACTGTACGTCGCCTCTGTTTTGAATGAGAACTAGCAGCTGTGCGTACGTACAGTATACTGTACGTACATTTTAATATATATTTTAACGTGCTTTTTATTGTATTTTAAATTATTTTTTTTATTGTTAATTTATGTACTATTTTATTTATTTTAAATATATTTTTAAGGAAAACTTTTTTTTTTCACGTCCGGAGGAGTGACGTAAAGTCGCACATAATGACGTTCGCTGAACTGAAATTTACTCTAGAAGAGTGGCGTAAAGTCGGATTTGACGTAGGTCGAAATGGCGTACAACGGGGTATGACTGTATAGGATGATATTTCAAAGAGTTGTGGATGGATTATGACAAACCCTGGGGGATGAGTTGGGTAGGTGACAAGAACAAGCTGATTTGATTTTAGTTCAGGTCCAGATCTAGGTCCGGCCTATTAGTGGGATACAAAATGTAAACTGTTCTTCCGGGCAGATCTATGCACTCCACCAAGTATCGTTATAGTTGATCTCTTCTTTCCGTGTCATTGATCTCTTGTTTTTATGTCATTGATCACTTGTTTTCCAACCCTTATTATATTCACGTCGTCTTGTTTAAAGCAATTGTTTGGGACTTCGGTATGGCAAATGTGAATCGAACAGTGAATTATTCTGCACATCACCCACTTTTTCAGAATAAGGCAATTTATACATGAGAGTATGATTTATCATGGTGTCATTGATCTATTTTCCTTATTTTTTTTGTGACATTTATATTTAAAAAAATAATTCTGACATTTCTCAGTTGGACATTTGGGTGAACTTTAATAAAGGTGTGTCTTGCATTCATAAAGTATTGTTTCATTTTATTTTTTCCTGAAGAAAAATTGACAGGCTAAAAATTTGGGCCCTTAGAATGGTATCAATACGGTGTAGTAAAAAATATGCGTTCACTTGATGAGAAAAAAAAAATCCTGATTTGTTTTATTATTTTTCCTATTTTATTCTCAGCTTTCAGCCTATCTTGCAGTTGCTCTGCTTGTCAAATGTTTCTGCTTTCTCCATTCTGCCCTTCATCCCTTTAAAAACTTCAGGCACAATGCAAACTCCCCCCAACATCCCCAACCACCCACCAGTTAGAGAACCCCTGACTTAGATCATACCACCAAATGAGTTTGGAAGGGTGCCTGAAAAGTGTTAGGATTGTTGCATAATGCATGTGTACACAGTAATTAATAACAGTTTCCATCTGTGTAGGGCCAAATGCAATTTCGGTGAGCCTGTCACCTGTGGGGCGCTACATTCTTGTGGGCCTTGCATCACGCCGTATCATCCTTCAGCCTGCCACTGAACACATGGTAGCCCAGGTGTTCCGTCTTCAGCAGCCTCATGCCGGAGACAGCTCCATGCGTGTGAGTAGTTAGCACAGCATTGTGTGTATGTGTGTGCGTGCACGTGTGCAAGCTGCAGGTTGCTCTCTCCACGCATGGGTGGATTTCAGGAGGTGCAAGGCAGAGACATGCCAGGTCTCAAAAGTAGCCACCTCCATAATATACATTATATAGATAGATGACCACTGCAAATGGCTTGACATCGTTTTACTAAAATGTATTTTGGAGGAAAATATTTTGTAGTGCATAAACATGCCAGTAAATTGTTACTCACTTCGTTGTACCTCTCACGTACCTATGTTTTAGTTCACTCTTTTGGCTTCCAATTGAATTCGAATCGTTTTTGTTTTGGCCAACTAACATTGTGATTTATATGCATAGGATTTTAATTTGTGCTTCCACTGCTCTTTCACTTACAGCGTGTGTTTGATGTGGTGTATCCGATGCCTGCCGATCAGCGCAGACATGTCAGTATCAACTCAGCACGCTGGCTCCCCGATCCAGGATTAGGGCTGGCCTATGGCACCAACCGCGGCGATTTGGTCATCTGTCGACCAGTGTATGTCTCGAGCCTTTCTAATCATTGTCAGTTTTCCTGGCATCTGTCGCAGTTACATTTTGACTTTTATTGTCTCAATATATTGACTACTCACTTGGTTATATGTCAATGGTGACCTTTTTATCTTGATGCCAGCTTACCACTCGTACTTGAAATCATTGGCATTAGCAACTTAAACTTCTGATTTAGAACATTATCATCCTATGGTGGTTTTGTAGCAATCACCAAATCTAACAGTAAATGATTAATTGATTCGGTATTTTCTTCTTCTTCACTCCATTAAGCCAACACAATCAGCAGGGTTTAATTATTTGTCCCACAATGTCATTATGCCTATGCATATAAATGCCAGTCCGATTTATTTGCTAGAGAAAGAATGTTGAGAAACAAGGCACCAATACTCTAGGTTCCCCGCCTTTTGGATGGTATTAGGAATAGATCTGTGTAATATGAAAGGTAAATGTTCAGCGGTTTTTGAAATATCACGTACACAAATGTGCATGGACAGATGATCGCTCAGTCGGTCAGTCAGAGGTCATTATAATGTCCCCCATCTCTGACCTTGTCCGGGGCGTGGCGGTAGGGGGGCAGCAATGGGCTCTAATTTGTTGCTATGGTTCTCTGAAAAGCGATTGCAGATGTGCTGCAACGGAAATGTAAAGAAGTGCAATTGGATGAAGCAACTTTGTTTGCCGATCAATAGGAAGGCCTTTTTTAAATAATGTTGCTTTTTTGGATGTGGTGTATTGAGGTGCAGGGATGTAAGATAATTGATTTCCGTGGGGCGTTCAAAAATTGATTTCCACAGGCTAATCATCCCTGCTTGGTTGCTGTTCCCACGACTGCTGTCATCAATTTTAAACGTGTTGGAAACTTGTGACTATGCTTCTGCTTCCACACAATTCTTGTGATTGCTTTGCTGAATTTATGTGCATTTGTTTTGATGCATTTGCATGAGCAAAGAAAGAAAGATGCAAAATTGTTTGTTCTGGCATTCCAAAAATAATCAGTCAACATTTGAAGCTGAACATAATTTCGTGGGAAAAAGTGTTTCAGCATATTTTAACAACATTGACACAAAAATTTTTCTAATTGTATGTTTGGCTTGAAAAGAGCATGCACTTTTGAGGCCATCGATTGCATCAGTGGCAAACGGTAAACCTTTGAAGAAGAAGAAGAAGAAGAAGAGGGTATGGATTCTAAGGTGTGGTGGTTGGAGTTATTTAAGGAAAAGTTTTATGATTAATTCTTTTGTACTGTGTAGCAATTGCTTTAACTGACTTTTCATAAGCAACAGTAGTTCATTCAAGAAGTTGAATCTACTTTGTTAGACTCGTGCTTTCAATGTTCAGGGGCTTGGAGCCAGGTGGTGGGAGCGACGTGAGTTGGGACAACTTGTACACACTTTCCGAAGCTGTGGACTCACTGCAGGCCCAAGCACGTGAAATGGAGCACAACAATGGGTAAGGATTATTTGTGCTCTGTACTACTCGTAATTCTGCTTCGGGGCTAAAGGGAAGAGAAAAAACCTGTGATATAGAAATAGCATTTGCATAAGCCTATTCATATTGCGATGTTATATTCGAGTTTTGCCATTTTATTTTGGCTCAGAATAAGCACCAGGGATCCAGTTACCAGCAAGGCGATTCTTTTAAATGGCCCAGAAATAATTGTGTCCTTCTTGTGATTATTCAAATGTAGATGGAAATGGAGACTAATAAAACAAGAGCAAGAATTGCTTTGCAATACATGTCCCCTACTGATGTAATATTTTCAAAATCCTAAAAAGGTATATCTTTGCAAAAAAAAAATTGATGAAACGCCCTGAAACTCAAACATGTTCTGTAACTTATCATAATAAAAGCCATGCACCAAGTTTCAGTTGAATATGTTAAAGGGTATGGGGAAAAAACTCTGAAAATCCACAGGTGGGATGGACGGATGGACAGACAGACAGACAGACAGATGGAGAGCAAACCTATTGTCCCCTCTGATGAAACCGGTAGGGGACTAATAAATGGGCAATTTTCATGCCTTCACTTGAGATTTTGTTTCATGAATGATCACACAAAATCCTGTTATGGGTTGAACAACGATTAGTCATTTTTACAGCATGGTCCATTGGGCGAATCCGTCTAGAACAGTGTTTGTCCGTCCATATGTATGTCCCCTCAAACGTATACCAATCAGAGCTGAGGATATGGTCACATGACAGGGTGATCTGATTACGTCTGATGTCATTACGGCGTATGGCGGCTGACTCTCCACACTCCGCCATTTTTATTTATATGTCGTTCATGCCTAACATATCGTCGAAAATAAAATCAATAAGTGACCACTATATTCGTCATGTGTGTGTATCTGTGTCTGTCTGTCCACAGCATAACTACCCGATGATATCATCCGATCTTGATGAACTTTGGGTGGGAGGTTGATATCATGATCTAGTTGTGTCCTGCCTAGAGTGGGCGTATTGCGCCCATTGTGGGCGGAGCCACGCCCGAAAAAGATGTCTTTTTCTGGGGTAATCGAGTTCAAGCTACATCTTCTCCGAGGGGTTTGGTGGAATCTGACAGGAGTTTCGATATTTGGTTAGGCCAATGTCATGTGTCTAGCCCCACGGAGCTCGATGTTTCATTTTTTTTTTTTTTTTTTCATTTTTAAAATTTATTTATTTATTTATTTTTGTATTTTTTTTTTTTCATTTCATTTTTCACCGAATTTTCGGTATTGTGTAGCTAACTAACCTCATAACTGATTATACATTATTTTCTATCTCATTTCAAAGTCAGTAATCTTCGTTTTGACATTTCCGGGCCTGTTTCGGTTACAGTCCGTCCTTTGTCATTGAATACCGCTCTCTCGTGAACCATCGTCGTCTCCTGACTTGTACGTTTTTCATTCAGTTTGAAGCACAAACAAACCGATTGTTAAAATGATCATGAAATATCGAAAGCAGAGACGTTATGGCTCTTCCAACAATACGTACGGTACCTATAGGCCTTAGGCGTTTTGACTCATCTTCAGACCGCTTCGGACAAATTTAGCCCAGGTTTCTTAATCCAGTAGTGTACCGTTTCAGTAGTATCGTTTTCATAATAATAATATAGTAAATATAACCATAACGCTTTAATCCCAGTGTCGTGAATGGAGAGTTGATGGATTGAAGCGGTGTATGGTTCATGATCAATGATCTAAGCGGTGTTCACCACTAATATTAATAACCGAGGAAGTAGGGAATTAGCCTCGGATTTTTTTAGGGTAATATCATTTTCGCAATAATGATAACGTAACGTCAATATTATAGTAAATCTAATCGTAACACTAATCCCTTCGTAGTGACTGCAAACTTACTGGAAGTTAAAATATATCAGTTTTGTGTCCGTTACGTCATTACGTCTATGATGTCATTACGACGGCTGAGTCCACTGACCAACATTTTAATTTACAAGGACACCCGCTCACTACAGGAGTGGCAGGAAGGGTCATTCCTTTTTCGGGTATATAGATGAGTCTCTCTCTGGTCGGGTCTCAAGAACATTGGGTGTGCTCATTTACCAAGTTTCTTGTGGAGAGATCGCCATTTGATTTAAGCATTTGAGCAGGCACGCCATTTAATAATAATAATAATAATAATAATTCATTTATTTTGTATCGCGCTTTTCCAGAAGCCCAAAGGCGCTTTGACAGAGTGGCAAACATAATGCATAACCATACATGAAAACAACAATTTCAAAAAAGACAAGAATCAATAGGGAAATATTTAAAGCAAAAGGAGGGAGAAGGAGAAGAGATAGTCAGGGGTTAAATGCTGTGGGTTGAATGTTGAATGCAGTGTTGAACAGGTGGGTCTTTAGTGATGTTTTGAATGTGGTGAGTGAGGAGGAGTCTCTGATGGTGTGAGGTAGTGAGTTCCAGAGGGTGGGCGCAGCGATGGAGAAGGCCCTGTCCCCCCAGGATCTGAATTTGGTCCGGATGGAGGGGATCAGGAGGTTTGTACCAGCAGAGCGGAGGTTGCGGGTGGGAGTGTGTCTGGAGAGGAGGTCAGCCAGGTAGGATGGGGCCAGGTTATGGAGGGCTTTGTATGTCAAGAGGAGGATTTTGTACTGGATTCTCTGGGGGATGGGGAGCCAGTGAAGCTTGTAAAGGACGGGGGTGATGTGGTCACGGGTCCGGGAATGGGTGAGTAGACGGGCAGCGGAGTTCTGAATGTATTGGAGTTTATTGGTGATTTTTGAGGGTGAACCATAGAGGAGGCTATTGCAGTAGTCCAGACGGGATTTAAACAGACATTTAAAACCCTGAAGGAACGGCTGGCTTGGCAAGCGCTAGCCCCTTAGGTCAGCACTTGGTGGAAGCAACTCTTGTAGCAATGACGGTTATGAGTCTTTTTCGGTAGATCACTACCAGCTTTGCACAGTGGGATGGTGCTATCTTTGCCCATTCTTCAGATGAGAATTGCTCGAGTAATGTCAAGTTTGATTCGGGATTGTCGATGGACTGCAATCGTCGAGTCTCGCCACAAATGTTCAATTGGGTTTAAGTTCGGACTTTGACCAGGCCACTTAACAACATGTATTTCTTCTTATTCAGGCACTCTAGTGTGGCTTTAGCTCTGTGCTTAAGATCATTGTCCTGCTGAAATGTGAATCTCCTACCCAGTTTCAGATTCAATGCTGACTCGACCAGCTTTTCATCAAGGTTTTCATCCTGTACTTTGCACCGTCCATTGTCCCTCCTATCCTGACAAGCTTGCCAGTCCCTGCTGATGAAAAGCAGCAACATACAGTGCATTCAGAAAGTATTCAGACCCCTTCACTTTTTTCACATTTTGTTATGTTGCAGCCTTATGCTGAAATCGTTTAAATTCATTTTTTTCCCTCATCAATCTACACTCAATACCCCATAATGACAAAGAGAAAACAGGATTTTAGAAAGTTTTGCAAATTTATTAAAAAGAAAAAACTGAAATATCACATTGACATAAGTATTCATACCCTTTGCTATGACACTTGAAATTTAGCTCATGTGCCTCCCATTTCTCTTGATCATCTTTGAGATGTTTCTACACCTTGTTTGGAGTCCACCTGTGGTAAATTCAATTGATTGGACATGTTTTGGAAAGGCACACACCTGTCTATATATGGTCTCACAGCTGACGATGCATATCAGGGCAAAAACCAAGCCATGAGGTCGAAGGAACTGCCTGCAGAGCTCAGAGACAGGATTGTGTCGAGGCACAGATCTGGGGAAGCCTACAAAAAAATCTCTGCTGCATTGAAGATTCCCAAGAGCACAGTGGCCTCCATAATTCTTGAATGGAAGAAGTTTGGAACAACCAGGACTCTTCCTAGAGCTGGCCGCCCGGCCAAACTGAGCATTCGGGGGAGAAGGGCCTTGGTAAGAGAGGGGACCAATAACCCGATGGTCACTCTGGCTGAGCTCCAGAGATCCTGTGTGGAGATGGGATCAACTTCCAGAAGGACAACCATCACTGCAACACTCCACCGTTCTGGGCTTTATGGCAGAGTGGCCAGACGGAAGCCCAACAGTTCAATCTTGGTTTCATCAGACCACCGGAGTCTTGTTTCTCACAGTCTGAGAGTCCTTTCGGTGCTTTTTTGGAAACTCCAAGCGGGCTTTCATGTGTCTTTCACTGAGGAGAGGCTTCCGTCGGTTTGAATGTTTGAAAGAGAATAGACGTCTGGATCAATTTTTGAATTAAATTTAAATCCCGATTTATGCTGACTTGGCATTTAATATGGAATATATATTTTTCTTGACTTGGGTTTACTTTCTGAACTCAATATATCAATCTGGTGAGTTTCTTTTTTCGCTTCGGTGATTTCTTTATTAAAAGAACCATGTCACTGATTGTCTGTCGCAGCAAGAAGTCAATAACAGGATTATATCACAGGTGGCGTGACAAAATGTACGGACAGGTACATTTGACGATTGGCTTCACAATTGGGTATATAAGGGTTGTTGCGTTCTGTATTAGTGGAAAACAACTGCTGCACGTGAAAACAACTGCTGCACGTCTACAAAAGTTATTGCCGCTTCCTATGGAGATGGTCCGTCAACTCAACAATGCTGTTTGTCATGGAGTGGTGGCTTTACGAAATTCCGGCATGAAACAGCGTGCTTTTGCTCGGCAGTATGGCATCACTCAAGGTCAGGTGTCAAAGATCCTAAAACGAAATGCTCAGAGGGGTGTCCCTACTCCAATACCGAGGCCAGGACGTCGCCGCAGTACCACAAGGAGGGATGATCGCCAGCTGCACCGGTTAGTCTGCAATGGCCGTTCCAAGTCAGCTAATCGGCTTAGGGCTGAGTTGCAGCAACTGACAAATGTGCCTGTATCCAGAAGGCTAGTCAACCAACGACTGGTTCAAGCAGGCTATCGTGCCAGGCGTCCCCTGAGAAAGCCACACCTGACCAGAGAACACTGTCAGCGCTGATTGCAGTGGGCCAGAGAGCACCGTCAATGGTAGCCAGGACACTGGAATCACGTGATCTTCAGTGACGAGTCTAGATTTCTGGTCTATCATCAAGATGGCCGCGTCCGAGTGTGCAGACAAGTGCATGAAGCCTACAACGAAGATTGTATAGTGCCAAGAGTCCAAGCTGGAGGTGGTGGGGTCACCGTTTGGGCTGCTTTTCATGCAGGGGGCAAAACTGACCTGGTTGTTCTGAATGGAAACCTGAACCAGTTCAAATACAGGGCCATTCTGGAAGAAAAATTGTTTCCATTTGCTCGTGCAGCCTTTCAAGGAAACTTTGTCTCCCAAGATGATAATGCACGGCCTCATTGTGCTCGCATGATCCAACACTTTCTTGCTGACCGTGGTGTAGAGCATATCGAGTGGCCTGCCATGTCCCCGGATATGAATCCGATATAGAACTTGTGGGCAGAATTAACACGTCAAATCAACAACTTGGACCAGCAGCCTACCTCTGAGCGTGAATTGCAGCAGGCTATTGTCACTGTATGGCAAGCGATTCCTGTCCAAACCTTGGCAAATCTCATGAACAGCATGCCTCAACGTGTACGTGCTCTCCTGAATGCTGGTGGGGGTTACACGAAGTACTGAACTGTAATTTTACTGTCCGTAATCCCAGTCGTAATTTAACTTTTGTTTTTGTTAAAAAAAAATTGGCTAATGTGCAAAATAAAGAAATACTTCTGGAAAACGCACAGATGTTTAACAGAGTACTGTCCGTGAATTGAGTTCGATATCAGTTTACATCACTTTCAAGGATCAATTTATTTGCTTCGAAATGTCAAATGTGGTTTTTGTTTATTTTAAAGGTCACATTGACAAAATCTAGAATATTTTCAACATAATTCCAATGAAGTTTTGGTTCTAAGTCATCTTGAAAAGTAAGTTCACCCCCACCAAAAAAAATTACATATGAAATGCCAAGTCTGTATATATAAATATATATATATATATTGTTACGGGTTCGTGACTTCCGTTATTGTGGTTTTCACTCACTTGACGTAGTGCTGATATTTTGTACTATTATTATCTTCAAACGGCTTATTATTCACGAACGGTTTTCAAAAGTTAGAAAGGATAACTCTAAGTGAAACAGGAAACCGAAGGAGAAGACAATGAGGTGAGGAGGAAGAAGCAGCGTGAAAAGTCGGGGAAGACGGTGACGTCAGCGCTCCGTAACGAGCCAGGTCCACCGACAGCCGCGAGGGGATTTTGAGTTCCTGGAAGGGACATCCGGTGATACGAATATTCGCTGGAGTGGAGAAATCTGCGTAGACAGATTTGGGGTGCTGAGATTCCGACGAATCCTTGCCTCGACGCATCGGCTCAAGCCAGAGCCGTCAGCCATCTTGAACCCCGTGCTTCGGACCTGTGAAGGTTTGCTGCTTCGTGTCGTCTTCTCCCCAACATCCCACCGTCTGTCGGGGATGAGTTGGTGAGACCGCTTCGTCTCCAATTACGTTGCGGTTTGCTGAGGGAGCGGTGGAGGTGCGTCGCGGGAGGGCGCCGTTGTACAGTTTGGCAGGAAGAGCACCCTTGCCCACTGTACACGCTTCGGATATCGGCGGGAGAGCGAGATTCGGGCTTCGAACGGATTTCGTTCCATCGACCGCTGGAGCGAATCCCATTCTCCTTGGGAAAAGTCATCGAGACATTGAGGAGTGTCCGTTCATTGGCTGGCAGAGCCGTGAGTCACTTGACTTTATTTATATAAGATATATATGGAGTGCACTCTGAATGGCCATTTACTGTACCGTATTACCTGTGTGTGATTTATAATACAAGTTTGTGCATTTATAAATCATTGGTGTGGTTTCACTATTGATTTTCAACACAGGGTAATATATTTTTCTGCCGGGGTTCCTCTCGGGGTTCGGAGGTTTACCGAGAGCAGGGGATCGGTGAGGACCCCGTAATAGAAATTGGGGGCTCGTCCAATTGACTCCAATTGACAATTGGGTCTTCGTCCGGGATCTAAAATTCCTTAAATATCGTCCGGGATAGAATTCCCTCGCATTCCCAAATTTTCCAATTTTTGAAATTTTTCAACACTCCCAAATTTTTCAATAAAAACAAAAAATAAATATTTTTTGTTTTTTGGGGAAATTTATTGTGTGAAGGTTAACAGGTGTTAACGGATAGTCACCATGGAGTTTGGCGCAGAGAAGTTTACAGCGACCCCTAGTGAGGCACAGTTCCGAGCGTTACTAAAATCGGAACTCTTGATATTGGGCAAACATTTTAGCTTGGAGGTCCGAGCTAAAATGAAGAAAACAGAGATGCAGATAGTGGTGATATAATCTATGGTGGAACATGGAGAGAGGGAGCCTTGGATTGGTTACCAGAAGAACAAGAAAGTGTGGAGCTCCAAAAAACGGAGATGCAATTGAAACTCCAGGAAAGGTTAGAAGAGAAAAAAGCAGAGGAAAGGAGAGCTGCAAGAGAACTCGAAGCAGAGGAGAGAAGAGCCGAAAGGGAGTTAAAGGACCGTGAATTGGCACTTCAGCAGGAAATTAAAGTCAAGGAGCTGGAGTTAATGAGAGAACGGGGAGAGGTACCACCCAGGCCGACTGGTTCGACAACTAGTCCAAACACCTGGGATGTTGGCAGACATGTGAGGCTGGTTCCACCCTTCAATGAAAAGGAGGTAGCCAAGTTTTTGTTGCACTTTGAGAAAGTGGCTCAAATGCTAAAATGACCGGAGGAGTCCTGGACCATATTAGTGCAAAGTGTTCTGGTGGGTAAGGCTCAAGATATTTATTCGGCTTTACCGATTGAGCAATGTGCAGATTATGAGATAGTGAAGAAAACCATTCTCAAAGCCTATGAATTGGTCCCTAAAGCTTACCGGCAAAAATTCCGGAACGCCAGGAAGAGGGAGAATGAGACCCATGTGGAGTTTGCCAGAAGAAAGAAACCATGTTTGATCGGTGGTGTGATTCAAAAGGAGTTGGGAAAGACTTCGAACTATTGCGACAATTGATCCTGGTGGAGGAATTCCAACAGTGCGTCCACGAGGACATTAAAGTACATCTGGAAGAAAGGAAAGTAACAAAGTTGTATGAGGCAGCAACCATGGCGGATGACTATGCCTTAACACACAGGATGAGGTTCCATAAACCTAACTTCCCACCTAGAGTTCGCATGGAGAGTTATGATACATCTGGTGCGGAGAACGAAGATTCAGGGGGGCGGCCTCGAAAGGAAAATGAGGACCACTCTGATACCACGACTTCTAGAAATCAGAAGACTGCGGTCCCAAGACAGACCTATCGTCCGGGGGGCTCGAGGCAGACTGCCGCCCCCATGCCTTGGCAGACCACGAGGTTCTCCTCCGGGCCTACTTGCACCTTTTGCCATAAACCTGGACACTGGATGTCCAACTGTTATGCTCTGGGAAAGGAACATCAGGAGCGGAGTTCGACTAGTACGACTCCAAATGCGATGGCCATTGTGAGAAATCGCCCTCAAAAGGGTTACCAACCATTTATTTCCGAGGGGTTTGTGTCACTGGATGGAGCCTCGACTAACCGGAAACCGGTTAGGGTCTTGAGGGACACAGGAGCACATTAGTCTTTGATGCTTGAGGGCACTTTGCCAGTGTCAGAGGAGACGGCAACTGGTGATAGTTTTCGTTTTCAGGGGATTGGTGGCTGTGTTAGAGCTCCACTTCATGTCATCCAGTTGGAGTCTGATTGGGTGTCAGGACCGGTCACCGTAGGTTTACAAGCCACTCTTCCTGTAGAGGGAGTATCTGTGGTTATCGGGAATGATTTGGCCGGTGGTCAAGTTTATGGTAACCCGAGGGTTGGTAAAGAGCCCAGCACGGAAAATAACACCTCACCAGTTAGGGATGGCGACAAAAGTACCAAGTTATTTGTAGGGGGACTGAACTTCAAAACAAAGGAAGAAGTTCTGACCTCTGTCTTCAACAAATATGGACCGCTTGTGGAAGTGCGGTTGGTAAAAGACAGGGAAACGCAACAGTCAAGAGCGTTCGGCTTTGTCACGTTTGCAAGCACAAAGGACGCCAAAGAGGCAGAGAAGAATTGGAATGGCAAGGATTTGGAGGGTCGGACCATAACAGTAGGGAAGGCATTTGGTAGGCGTCGAGGGGTCTACAGAAGAGGACAACTTGGCAGTAGTTTTGGTGGTGGCCGCAGCCGATATTACTATGGAGGCTCCCAGAGTTACAGCATCTCCCGAAAGAATGATTATCAGGGTAGCGGCCGAGAAGGAGACCGCTATTCCCGTGACTACTGTGACAAGTGGTCCCACCGTAATTATTAGGAGTCCGGAGAGGTTGAATCACTGAATGCGGCGGAGCCGCCGAGCCCAGATTCCTACACGGACTAACCGTGAACGCCACGTTCCTAAAGTCGTCCAGGTAGTGAACTTTCCTGCACGGACTAACCGTGAACTCCACATTCCTAAAGGCGTCCATGTGGTGAATACTCGGCTTGGCCTCCCGGAAAAAGTGCTGTCGAGTTGCTTAACTTTGGATTTTTGATCAACCCCTTAACCTTCATTCAAAAAATGAAAAACAAAAATCCGAGGTTGATGAGATGGAGTTGGCCTTTCAGGAGTTCAACTTGGAAATTGAGCATGTAAAGGGCAGGGACAATGTCGTTGCTGATGCTTTGTCCAGAGTGAATTAACTTTGTAAATCTCTGTGGGTTGTGTGAAATTTTGTTGCTTTATTTTTGAGTTGTGATAATTGTTGCCCACGGCAATTGATGATTTGGATTGTGAGTTTACTTTTGTTTTTTTTGTTGAAGCTTGCATGCAAAGAAAGTTTTCGCTGTGTTCAAACTTTCTTTCTTGAGGGGGGGAAGTGCTACGGGTTCGTGACTTCCGTTATTGTGGTTTTCACCCACTTGACGTAGTGCTGATATTTTGTGCTATTATTATCTTCAAACGGCTTATTATTCACGAACGGTTATCAAAAGTTAAAAAGGATAACTCTAAGTGAAACAGGAAACCGAAGGAGAAGACAATGAGGTGAGGAGGAAGAAGCAGCGCGAAAAGTCGGGGAAGACGGTGACGTCAGCGCTCCGTAACGAGCCAGGCCTACCGACAGCCGCGAGGGGATGCGAGGGGATTTTGAGTTCCTGGAAGGGGCATCCTGCGATACGAATATTCGCTGGAGTGGAGAAATCTGTGTAGACAGATTTGGGGCGCTGAGATTCCGACGAATCCTTGCCTCGACGCATCGGCTCAAGCCAGAGCCGTCAGCCATCTTGAACCCCGTGCTTCGGACCTGTGACGGTTTGCTTCGTGTCGTCTTCTCCCCAACATCCTACCGTCTTTTGGGGATGAGTGGGTGAGACCGCTTCGTCTCCAATTACGTTGCGGTTTGCTGTTGGAGCGGTGGAGGTGCGTCTCTGGAGGGCGCGTTGTACAGTTTGGTGGGAAGAGCACCCTTGCCCACTGTACACGCTTCGGATATCAGCGGGAGAGCGAGATTCGGGCTTCGAACGGATTTCGTTCCATCGACCCCTGGAGCGAATCCCATTCGCCTTGGGAAAAGTTATAGAGACATTGAGGAGTGTCCATTCATTGGCTGGCAGAGCCGTGAGTCAGTTGACTTTATTTATATAAGATATATATGGAGTGCACTCTGAATGGCCATTTACTGTACCGTATTACCTGTGTATGATTTATAATACAGGTTTGTGCATTTATAATCATTGGTGTGGTTTCACTATTGATTTTCAACACAGGGTAATATATTTTTCTGCCGGGGTTCCTCTTGGGGTTCGGAGGTGTACCGAGACCAGGGGATCGGTGAGGACCCCGTAACAATATATATATATATATACATACATATATACAACAACATGCATTTTAAGGCCATTTTCCCTGCTAGAGCGGGGGTTAGCCTTGCGGTCCCCATGACAATCTTCTCCATTTTGCCCTATTTTCTGCATCTCTCCTTGTTAACCCCCTTGCCCGCATTTCTTCTTCCACCATCTTTAGCCAAGTCTTTCTCGGTCTTCCCCGTCCTCTACTTCCTTCTACATTAATTTCCATCACTCTTCTCAACCAGTCACTTTCATCCTTCCTCAACACATGACCAAACCATCTCAACCTGTTCCTCTTCACAGCATCAATCACAGGCAATATTCCCATCATCTTTCGCAATTC